>NC_045170.1:26559687-26637187 GCF_900700415.2 Clupea harengus | reverse complement strand
TAAGTTTAATAAGAAGCCGCAGGGTGTGAGTAAAGATTTGTCTGTAATGTATCTCTGGAGTCCCACATGCTGCTTGATGCAAGGGACATGATGTAGTCCATCTTTTTTCTGCTTTAGCATATATGTAGCAACATCTTTATTTTACTAGACATCAGTCAGTTACAAAACACTGACTGGTAACTATATTTTAACTCACCAAACAGTTTGCCTAGGTATTCCACTGGCGTCGTTTCGCTCTCACCGTATTTTCACAGATTTTGAGAAAACCCATTCATTTTTCCATAGCGATTGTTTTCTTTGAAACCAGGAAGTGTTCCGATGCTAACAGTAAAAACTACATCCACACAGCTTTTAACAGGAGGCAAAGATGTCATCAGTGCCATTATCAAGAGGTGAAAGAAGCTTTATTGTGCATTCTGATACTTCAAGCTGAAGGGGTTCATACTGAAGGAGTTGGAAATATCATAATCAATGGGTCAGAGCTTATAATGATTGATAATATTTAATAATCCAATGAATCTTATATTCGTTTGGTATTTGTTGCTTGTAATTAGACTTAGGCTATAATGTAAGCATTTCTGGTTGAATATAGTGAGATGGCATGACCTGAGGGAGGTGTGAAGGTGTTCCTGTCAGCCGTATGGCCCCTCCTTAAATTTAAGAATGCCCAGGACACAGAAGTTCCACCAGTATGTAATTATAAAAATAGCTTTATTTTGTATTTTGAAGATAATGTATGTTTTAAAAGCAGTCTTCCAATGAATTAGAACATCCACAAGAAAGTTCGGTCCGAGCTGTCATAAACAACTAGGTCCATTTGCAACAATGCAAGAGCGAGATGATCTTAGTGTAGAGCTTGGTGCATGACGTCGTGGGCAACGCCCCCTCAGGAAGATGGGATTCCCTGGTGATTCCCAACGACGTCAGTCACGGCCTCCTTGAAACGGCAGTCACATCCACCAAAGCATTAGAAGGTAATCAAGCTAGCCAGGTCAAATACACAACGCAATAAGAATAGGATGGTAAATGTACATTCCTTTACGCTGCATATCGTGAGCGTTGAGTTATTCACCACGTTGGCTTCTCGTGGTTCCGATGGTTGTCAGTGGAGCTCCTGCACTGCCCATCCGGAAATGGCAGCCAGCAAACCTTGGGTAACCAGGCAAGGGATCAACACTCCGCAGGCCACGTACACAGTGTAAATAAAAAGTTCCAAAATAAAAGAAAGCTTACGTCCCTCAGCTTAGGGGTTATGAGTTTTGATCACCCAACAACCGCAGATCTCCGTCCGTCCGTCCGTCCGTCCGTCCGTCCGTCCGTCCGTTCGTTCGTTCGTTCGTTCGTCCGTTTCGTTCGGTTCGTCACCGTCTCCTGGTCCTACCCCTCCTCTTGCCCCTCGATCCCGTTCATAGGTTAAGTGGTGATTGTCCAGGTAATTTGTCCAGGTGAAAGCGATAAAGTAATTTGCCAGCCCCAATAGGAAGTCTGTGTGGAATAGTCCATGCAACTCACACGGTGCACACCATAGTGAAGATCACACAATACACAGTGAACATATAAGATCACAGCAATCAATAAATGTCACAGCACACTAGTCACCGCAAACCAGAAACGCACCATAACATTCACCCATACATTCCCAATAGGCTGACATTCTCACCTCTCCCCCTATCCTGGTCAGACCAAGGTGTCTTTGATGGCCTCTTGCCTTCATGAATACAGGCCTCTGAGATAGTGGCTCACAGCTGGATCTCTTAACCAATTTCCCTATGTAGCAAATGGTGCGGAGACTTCCAGTCTCAGAAGTAGTAATCTGATACATATTCATATACATAAGGGATGGGACTATGGGGTGACACCCCTTATACTCAGAGGACATAAGAACTGAACTGTTACAATGGCTGATTAGAAGATTTTTAGGTGAAGCTTCTTGAGTGAAACCTCTTTCTCTCCCTTGATGCGCATTATTACATTCATTGCCAGATTAAACCTGTTTCCTTGACTGATCCATATATCCAACAAATCTTTTGGTATAAAAATTACCATCAATACTATAACATCGTAATGCTTTATGAGTGCAGTCATATACTCATATTTATTTATATTCATATTTATTTATACTCTGTATAAATCATTATGACTTATTTAAATCATTATGAGGCATTATGAATACTTTATAACTCTTAATTCATTTGTTTATAATACTTTTGTTTTTTACTGGTTTTAAGGAAAATGTTAGCCATTTCTGTTGTTTATTTGCATGTCCATGTGTGTGAGTATGTTTGTGTAAATGACACTCCCTCTTCACTCCTGACAGATTATGTGCGAGGGGGAAGTGAGCCGGATGAATCCATTCATGAAGCAGCGAAACCAATCCATTTAGTCCCAGGGCCAACAGGGAGCCCGCAGGAAGACAGACCCAGGGGAAGGGAACCAAGTAGAGTATGAGTGGAGGAGAGAGTAAGTAACATGGCACTGTGAGGGGGATAGCATGTGTGTGTGTGTGTGTGTGTGTATGTGTGTGGTGTGTGTGTGTGTGTGTGTGTGTGTGTGTGTGTGTGTATGTGTGTGTGTGTGTGTGTGTGTGTGTGGGTGAGTTTATCTTCAAAAAACATCTGCTTGGCTAAGCTCCCCCCTCCTAACAATTCCCTGGGCACAGAAAATCCCCTTCTCTGTCTTTTTCTCTCTCTAATTTGCTCATTCACTTGAATTACAGTGACAAGAGCTGATGAGTCTCTCTCTTGTCCAAACCAGGAATTCCCGAACAAGACTTGCTACAAGCTAAAAGTACAGATCCATGGATCGGGATCATGGAAGTAATGGAGTAAGGACAGTTAAGAATAATAATAACCTTTCAGTAGTGGGATCATGGCACCAGCAACTGGGTGAATAGAAATGGAAATAGAAAGAGTCAGAGAGGCAGACACAATGAGATGGATGAGTCTGAGAGAGAAGGGAACAGAAAGGCGAGGGATAAGAAGACAGGAGTGTGGAGTGGCATACGTTGTACCCTATTATGTTTCCAGAAACTGTGACAGCTTTTGAATAGGCATAGGACATCCCGATACTTTCAAGGTTTTATGGATGAATTTAATGCTCACTTAATACTGTAATAACTACTGATAATGTAATAACTGCCAATAACGTAATAGAATGACTGACCCAATAACATAAAGACTTTCTGAACCAATAGCTTAATATCTCTCTAAGCTATTACATCATAAACTGGCTTTTTTTTTTAAATCATAAAAAATGTAATAACTCATCATGTTTCTTGTTGTGTGGTATTACTCACAATTGTAAGGCATTTAAACCCTGCCTTTTTATCTGCCTTCAAATTCAAGTTTAATTTGTCAGTTTGTCCCAGTTTGTTGCTGTGTGTAGTGCTAGCCAATTTTGGTTTGAGATTTGGCCTTTGAGATTTTTAGACTTTTCCCTTATTGTGCTGCACCTTGAGTAAGAACAAAACTCTTCAGTTTATCATCATCACCTTCCACACCTGTAGCACACAGCAGGAGAAGAGTCAGATGCATTCTCACCTACTGGACATACTCTGTTTAGTTAACCATATGGTCATTCGGACAGTACAGGAGAGCGACAATGTGGTTACCAGGCTATGGAACTAAATAAGCAGGCCAGACAAAGGGCTAGATATTGTAGCTAGCTAACAACCCAGCTTTCCCTGAGCTAAGTAGTAATGACTGACAAAACATAGATGACTACCAGTAGCAAGTTTGCAATTGTGAACATTTTCTTGCTGGTTTAATATGAACAACTAGCTAGCTACCTACCTAGCTAGCTAACGAATGTGAACTAGCTATATTTCTTTTGAATTGCATTGAGTTACATTCAAATTGTCACGAGTTGGGACATTTTTGGCATCTACAGGCCGCCAAGCACTCCTTTAGCCCACTGTTTTTTTGCTTCATGTGCTCTGTGTTTGTTTTTGTCGTCCCTGTGCTTCAGACCCGACCTCTCACCTTTTGTGTCTACTTCCTGTCTATGTTTGTTTTCCCGACATTTTCTGCACTCACCGGCTCATCAAACCAAAATAAAATTCTTTTTTTAAGGAGTTCCACATAAAACCCTTTGACGGTTGCAGTAGTATTTGCCAGGTTCCTCCTGTTTGTACAGTAGACTAGCATCTAATCTCACAGCTCCACAGCAGTATTGCAGAACTATCAGGCACCAAATGAGATTCCAGTGTATAGGCCGCGTCCGAGTATTAACCACAGGGCATGGTATGGTCATGTACAAACATCTACTGAAAACAGCCTTTAGTGAAACAGCTTTTGGCAATACGATATGTTTTTATATAAAACAGCAAATAACAAAACAATACAAAGACACTAATCTCACACTACTTGTCTCCTGTACCTCATCCTTCACTCATACTCTGTACACCTGGCTAAGTCCTTCTCTTACACTCATCTTCAGTTAACAGTGGTAGTGAGTTGAATGTGGTGACATCGATTCCCCTTTAGTAATTTCATGTCCCCTATGATTTTGTCAATTTTTCATGTCACCCCCTTTCCATGTTATATTAAATCGCTGTCCCTCTAAGACAAAGAAATTGTAATCACCAAGACAACAGCACTGAACACTGGCACAAACACTGTAATTGTTCTGATATCTGTATGATTGTGTCTTGGTATCTGTTCTCCTCTCTGTGGCCCAAGTCATCGGTCCTCTCTCTCGACATGCACACAGCTGGGCTCAGCCAAGTGAGAGAACAGCTCAGAGGCCTACAGATGGAGTCCATCTGGGGCCCTCCCTTCCTCCCTCCTTCCTCTCTCCACACCACACAAACAATCAAAAGTTAATTTGTTTACCCAGAATAGACTTAATAAACATACACATTTACATAGAATATTCAGAGATATCCAGTTATCCTGAACATACATCTTCAAACATACACATACTGTGTGCACATGCATTCAGGCTTACAAGCCATGCTTCTGACATGATACAGGCTTTCAGCACTCCCCTCCAGACAATCAGGTCATCATGTTAGTACATGTGTTCACTCTTAGCACAGTTAGTACTCTTGCATCTCCTGTCTCAAAGTGTATCATTTTGGGCAAGGTGGTGTGTGTCTCCACCTAGTGTTTCTATGCAGCCATTAGGTGTTTCAGACAAAACAGTGTTAAAGAGGCATTATAGAGTTTTTGTCTATCACTAACTGCTGACAGACTTGCCTTGCAAACACTAACAACAGCACAGATAACACTGATGAATGGTAACTAGCTTACTAGCTGGTGTATTTTGGCGATTCATTTGGCTGCTGTTGAACTGTAAGAGTTGTTTTCCAACCCAGAGCACATAACTACATTGTGAATAGCCTTGGTGGCTAGTGGGAGTGACAGGTCTATTTAAGGAGTTTGTAATAATTAGCTATCTACAAAAAAATCTCTAATAACTGCTAAAAAACCTACACATTGTTGCTTCAATTAATAGGCTGAATACGCAAAAATGACTACTAACCTTGCAATAACAAACATGACAGTACTGGCATAAAGATGGAAGTAGTTCTGCCTCAGATAAAGACATTCTGCTGCTTAACATGTTATTAAAGCTTGCCTCTGTACACTGAAACTCCATCTGAGAGCACCAAATACACTTTGATTAATAAACTGCCAACAAGGTGAGAGAGACTGTTACGGAGCAGAGAGGAAAAGTGTAGTGTATGTAGTATACGTATGTGCTATCCAATGACCTGTGCTGTGTTGCTATTTGGCCACTGTGAACGTACCCAATTACAGCGATAGAGATGTGCTTTTTTTGGGACAACAAATTGTGTAAATGAAAATGATAAGCACAGCCCTGACAATAACACACATAGGGCCTCATTTACTAACAGGATTGCGCCCATTTCAGGCGTAAAATAGCGGGTAAAGACATAAAACCCTATTTCCAAAGGAGGCGCACCTGAGTAAAAGCGCAGATTACTGCTGCTAGGAGGTGGGTGTGGGAAAGTGGGTGTTCGTCGCAAAGAGATGGGAGGGGATGCGTAAAGTGCGCCTAATTATGTATTACGAAACAAGAGGTGTTTTAGCATGACATATCAGCTGCTAAATGAAAACTATGTGCCTGCGAGAAATTTGAAAAATGTTTATATTTGATATATCATTTAATATAGGCATACAAACAAATAGAATTACAAACTGTCCCACCAGCTAGCTGTTCGGGAAAAGTTCGGCCACGTCTTACCCAGAATCGCCGTTCATTGTATGGTTTAAACGGTATTTCATAGTTCAAGCACACCGAGTACAGTGCACACCTTCAGCGTAGGAGTAACGTGTATCTATTCAGGAAAAGTACTTGTACTCGAAGTACAGTAACTAAACTTCCGGTAAGTAAATTGTAGAGACAGAGCAGCATATTCATTTCACCTTCCATGTTTATTTTGAAAGCGCAAGCTACCCCCAGTGCCATGGCAACCTACAACTACAGTTTTCAAATGTATCTGCCTAGGGCAGCGTTTTTGAAAAGCATGGTTTTCAGTGTTGGAATACGCCGTTTTAAAGTAAGGGGTGTCGTGTATTCCTACCAGACTATTTAACGGGATGCTATGGAGCAGTTAACCTGGATATTAACTACCCTAGCTATCTCTAGCTTAGAGACCCATCTTAACAGTTTGCAGTTGCCTGTGTGTGATTAACTCATGTTAATATGTGTGAATATGAACTTTCTTGTGAACATAAACTCGTTAATATGAAGCTGCACAGGCACCCTGAGGGGTAACCATAGCAACCCAGAAACTCAATGTTCGCTGAAAAGTTTAATTTCCCCAAATCAGCTCACCAATAAAAGACAGTCTTGAATTCAAAGTGATCACAACTTTTAATGTGGACGGAAGGGCTAAACGGATAAATATTTATGAGTTTCTATATTTACCTGGGTTAGTTTGCTGTAACCTCGTGAACCAAAAGCTCTAATTCTAATTTTAGCTCATCATCCACGGTGGAACACGCAGGCTCTTTCTTCCCTATTTTCGCGGAGCGCTAAATAACACTAATGGGCGGTGTTAGGCGCAGATGACGCGATGAGGGTTCTTGTTTGATAAATAGGATGCAAAATAGATTAAGAGATTAAGCTGCGGTCGCAATGTTAGTAAATGAGGCCCATAGAGTTTTAAATTCCATAGTGATTCTGGGCATTTTGGTGTTCTTGGCAAACTACTTCATCTTTCATTCACCCTACCTTAATCAGCCAACTCAGTGTCATTACTGACCTTAGGTTTTCGGTTGTATCGATGAGTTGTTATGTCTAGGCCTAAACCAATTTATTAGAGGTAGATAGGTTGAACTTCTATCATCATTCTATACGTTTCACTAGGTGGAACTGTGGATGTTATACAAAGGCAGCTGTGTTATATTTTCCTTAAAGCAATACTATGAAACATTTTGCCACTTTGTTTTTATAGGCAACTTCAAATTCACTTTAATGGTGTATGGTCATAGGATAGGATTCTATCGTTCCCACTAGTCGTCCAGGCTATGTGTTATGTGGTTATAGTTATAGTTACAGTATTTAGCAGATGTTTTTGTCCAAAGCGACTTAAAAAACGCTACAGTCAAAACATTTAGACAAAAGAAAAAACTATCAATTATAAATATAAATTATTATTATTATAACTCCATTTGCATTTCCTGAAGGTTTTGTGTATGCAAAACAAAAGTTAAAATTCAAATAAAAATTAAGTAAAAGATCAGGACATTTAACACAATTCAAGGCATGCAGGAAGGGAGGTGTGTAAAGAATAGGGATGGGAATCGCGAACCGGTTCTTGTTGAGAACCGGTTCCCAGTGGACCGATTCTTTGGAATCGTTAGCCAAAGTCCTTAACGATTTTGCTATCGATTCCAGTGCCGTTTGCGCATGCTCAATGACGTCACATACACGCAGCCCTGTTTGGTTTAGACCGAAGCCAACATTGCGTCTAGGCAGAGGCGTCCAAAAGTGTGGTTATATTTCACGCGAAAAGATGACCACAGGGCCAGAAACGTCTATTTCGTCAAAGGGGGGAATACTACCAAAATGCAGAAACATTTGTCCACACAGCATGCAATAACTTTGCAGGAATGTCACGTTTTTGATGTGCTATGGAGTGACGATAACGTAAATTAATCTCAACCAAGCAACAGCAGCGCGGCTAATGTTAGCGCTTCATCTGTTAATATAGAAGGTCAACTCTTCCAGACCCTGTCTATTGTGTAAGTGCCATTGTAAGCTTAAACCAGCTTTCACTATTTGTTTATGTCAGTTTTATTTTTGGTTCAAGGTGAATACACTTTTAAAAAAAAACAGCACTGTAATTGGCATGTTCAAACATTATTTAGCACAGCGGTTCTCAAACTCTTGTATATTAAGGACCCCTAAACTTCCACGAATTATACCAGGGAGGGATGCCCATTTGATAAGATTCTTTTGAGTTTAGATGTTTTATTACAAAAGTTGTATGAAACCTATTACCAAATCAGTCATACATTCTGTTACCTAATGGTTGGAATTATAGTATAAACTAATTATTTTTTTCTTTCTGGGGACCCCCTGGCACCCCATCAAGGGAAAGGATCCCTATGCTATGGGTCTCTGGACCCCACTTTGAGAGTTTGTTGACCAATTCTTAGGTTTGTTTTTGGTTATTTAAAATATGCAAAAAAGTTAAGAAGAAATTTCTTGTTGACTCCACTTATGAAGTTACCAGGACAATTCTGGCATTCATGAAACTTTTCTCATCTGGGATTCGTTCTTAACTTGGAAAAGAATTTAAGAACGCTAAATAGCAGTCGTAAATTGGCCAGATTGTTCTTAAGGGCTGAATTGAGAAATCGTTGGTGACTGCGTTCACATCAATTCTATAGACATCCTTAGATTTAAATAATTATAATAATAATAAATACAACAATATTTTTACCAATTTTGTTTCACATTTATAGTCATGGTTCCGAGACCAAGGCATCTTGATGTCCTAAAATAAATAAAACAGTACCTCAACCTCTGCACCGGTGAAGTCATGCCTGGCTCACAAGGTTGTAATGCGTTGTCTGTTATCGTTGACGTCATCTGTTGGCAAACTGAATTGTGGCTCCGTTGCATTTCGTTGCGTGCGTTGCATTGGTTTGAGTTTAAGGAGTGCTGGACTGAGCCATTCACACAGTCACACTATATTGATTGTATAGTTATTTTAGCTTTTGATTTCCAGAGTAAAAACTGCTTCTGCTATATCTGTCATTTCCGCCCTCTCTGGATTGCACACGCCTCTCTGCTAGACTTCCAAGTATTGTGGTCTGATTGATAATTGATCCTCTCCAAAGTACATCTTAATGCACAAACATGTTACCCACATCCAAATCCAAATCACACATGTTGGTGAAAAAGAACTTTGCTTCAATCAAAATCCTGATGTAAATTGGCAAGACTAGCAAAATTGGCATGCTTTGCATTTTTGATGCAATTTTAATATGTTAAAGCTCACACCTGCTGCAGAACACTGGGGCAGCATTGATTCTGTGTGCTTTTGATTCAGGGTAAATAAGTACACATGCCATAATGGCACTATACTGGTACCTCTGACTACAAAGGGCTTCTGTCAGAGTGATCAGAGTGCCCTACTTCCACATCGACACACGTGTGCAAACACAACCTAGGGGAAAGCTGCCTATTCTGTGCTCCACTTCTCTGTGAGTGAAGGAATCAGTCAAGGCACACACACAAGGGCATGCTGTATTACAGGTCCCTTATCAGTGAAACCATATCATGTCACTATCATTTTTGGTTTTCTTTTAACCTTTCTCTGTCGGCTCTACCATTTTCTACCCTCATCCACTCTATCCATGAACATCATCTATAAATAGGTGTCAATGTGTTGAAACGTGAATGTCCTTGAAAAAACACAGCCCTGATTCATCTCTCTCTCTCACCTTTATCTCTTTTATTCTTCCCCTTTCAGTTCTTTTTTTCTCAGTCCCTCCTCTCTTTCCTGTGGTGAGCAAATCAATGTTTGGGATTATCGAGCTCTTGGAGGCAGAGGCTGTGGGAGAGCCTCTCTCATGTGGACAGACCCTGCTGCTGCTGCCAGCCTACTCTGTGAAGTGGGCTTGGAACCCAAGCATCACCCAGGCAACCAGCCCTGCAATGCTTTGTGCCTCTCTTTGCTTCAGGCAGAGATGCTTTGCAGGGTGTGTGTGTGTGGTGGGGGGGGGCGGGGGGCGGGGGGAGTTTTGTTTTTAAATTCACACCGAACTGAAAGGCCTAGACCCCTGAGATGAAGACTCCACGGGAGTGTTTTGTTTAGTCTGTGACGAGGCAAGGGAGATACAAGAGACCGGACACTAGTGGGTAAGCCAGAGAGTGAGAGGAATGATGTGATATTGTGAATTGAAAAAGAGGACAAAGTCAAATAAAAAAAGTGAAAGTGAATGGAGGGGAATGCAAGGAAGTGTGTGAATGAGTGTCTGTGAGTCATGTCCCTTTCAGGGGACGGGGGGGTGGGGGGGGGGTATTCATCAGAGACATCCATCACAGCCTGTTTGCAGAGCGGCCCCCTCCATGACTACCTCATATTACCATATGTGATGAAGAATGGGATGAAATGAACTGTGCTGTTATTGTATAATAAAAAGCAACACACATACAAATCTACAATAACAAACTACAAAACATAGCATTATTAACAATTCCAATGCATGTATGACTTGGGAACACAGTGTTGACTGGTAAATGCACATGTTTACCATAAGTATATCTCTAAACACACGCACACACACACACACACACACATACACTCAGACTGGTCGAGCCCCTCGGTGCCGCTGGACACCTGAGTGTCCTTGATACAGGCCGTGCTTTAATCTAAACGCAGGGCTCAGCAGCCTTTGAAATGTTAATCTGTGGTGTGGTACCCTCTCTTTCTCTTGGATATACACACACACATGCTCCTCTCTGTCATTTCAGATCTCAGCCAGCTGCTGTGGCTATGAAACCACACACTCACACACACACACACACACACACACACACACACACACACTCACACACACACTCACACACACACACACACACACACACACACACACACACACACACACACAGACACAGATAGAGAGAGAGAGATACGCAGGAACACCACCTGTTGCCATCTGTATGCTGTCTAACGGTTCTCTGGTCTTTTCAGAGAACTCAGAAACTACATAGCAAAGTATAATAACATGATTGGAATATTCATATTATCAGTACATACATTAACACATTTTCTGAATATCCCGACAGTTTAATAAATCTGTTTCCAGTTCTTTGTTTCTTGGTAAGAAGTAGGTATGTAAACATGCACCCGAGGAGGAGAGCTATATCCACACAATAAAGAGAATAGTTGTACAGCTATAGAGAAGACACAAATATGGGGAAAGAGACACATTTGACAGGAAGAGGAATCATAAAGGCAGAAGCTTGACGAGACAAGAGAAGAAGAATGATGAATGAAACAGGAAATATATGTATCCGTGAAATAATGAGGGAGACGGAGAGGACTGAAGAGAGATGAGTGAAATATATGTATCCGTGAAATAATGAGGGAGACGGAGAGGACTGAAGAGAGATGAGTGAGGCAGTGAGGGGGGCTGTGGGGTGGCTGTGGGGTGGCTGTCACAGAACCATCTTCTGCCCTGGTGGGCCCATGTTGTTGCCATGGAAACTGAGTCAGCGCTGCAGCAGTCAGCACAGGGTGTAACGAGTGAATGTGTGACAGGTGCATGAGGAGGAGGTGTGGAAAGAGAGACAAAAAGATGGTGAAAAGAGAAAGTGTATTTTATGGCTGTGTCACGATGGCGATGTGAAGCAGTGACAGAGGAAGTCCCCAGCTTGTCCACACACAGTCATACACAAATCTGCATTCTCACTTTGACACAACTAGCAGTTGTAAGGCTACCCCTCAATCATTAAAGCACAGTGGATTGCACAACCTCATACAGAGTACCGTGGGTTGACCATATTCTTCTTTTCACAGAAGAGGACACCTGACAAAAGGTGCTGTACAGTACAGTCCTTTGTATAGTCAGATCTTTTTTTTAACACACTTACTGCATTTTTGTGTTCCCCGGCGCTCTTGTGAACCTCTAGATCAGTAGTTACCTTTTTTTTAACATGGACACGAAAATACCAGCTTTGGATGACAAACTGGTTTGCATGGATTCTGGCCGGGCCAGGTCAGAATCTGGGGTTTTGTTCTGAGAGTCTGTATTAGTGTCTCAGCATTGGAGCATCTTGCCACCCAGGCTCAGATCAGGTTGGACCTCACTGCGCATCTTCGTGGTGCTGTTCAGCGTTCTCCTCACGGTTGACAATGGCAAGGTTACCTACACTTTGGTTGTGTGTCGTGTGGGTGCAACTAATTGACTAACTAACCTTTGACTTCAAATGGCCTGACAGAAAAGCAAAGCCAAATCCCAGACATGTTTGCCCTATTGACCTATTGCAATCCCATCACTCAAAATGCATTTTAAAGCCTGATTCTGCCATGGTGTTTCCTTATGAGTGTGTGCCTAATGTGCATTACAGTCAATTCACCTAGTTTAAAGGAATTGGACAGTGCCAACATGTTAGATATATTTGGACCAGTTCTTGCTCCAGAGCCATTGCTGGAGGCACACATGATCACACAGTCATTTTCGATTGCTTCTTTAAATGGAGGCAAAACTCAATCAATCTTATTTCTGGTGTCTTATATAACCCTCACAAAAGGTGACAGGATTGGAAAACTAGGGAGGTGGTTTGTTACTTGCAAACACAAACAAAAGTAACATTTGCACTGTGAAAACTTGCCAGCTCTGATGTGTTTTCATACTGACAACTGACATATTGAGTAATGGCTCATGAAAGAGGTGTGATTTATTTAAAATAGAAGAAAACTGGGTCACATCCTCATTTATTTTGGCCGTCGGGGGAAATGTGGCACATGGAATTTCGCATTAACCGTGTGAATTTTTTTCAAATCTGTAGAAAGCATAAACCAGACTTTGATTTTGAAAACTAAAGAAAGGGGAGAACTTTAGCATGAATTAGAGAACTTAAGCATGAATTGTCTATTTATATTCAGTACTGTTGCACTGTTGAGGAAAAGGTGCGACAATATGCATGCTCCAATGTCTCAGCTTATGTTGCCTATGGCTCATGCAGCCTCTTATTAAACGATTATTAGTAATCAAGTGATCAAACTCCATGTGACCAATGACAGAGATAATGGCCCCACACCACCACCCTCTAAAATGCCCCAGATACACGGACAGACAGAGTACTAGTGATTGTAATGAGGGCCGTCTGGGGATGTGGATGATTAGGCTATTGTGGATTGAAATCTGTTTGTCTGAGAGTCTAAACAAGTGGATGATGGCTCTGCAGTCAAGTAAAAGAAGCTGGATCGTGCACAGTGAATCAGTAAGCTCCAGTACTTCCAAACAAGATTGAAATACTCGTGGCCATCTTCTTTGCACTTGGTGAGCCATCTCCATCTCTCCCACTTTCTTGGTGAGTTTCATTCCCATTTAACTAATGTGTATCTTTTGTGCATGTTGTTATGGAGTTGGAATAGTTTCAAAATTCACATAGAAATGTCAAGTATTTCACAAATGTATTTTGTGATTCACAAATACATTTCACACGAGATTACAATTTCAGCCAATCACATCAATGTAAATTTGAGGGTATGATTGAATGACCACATTGCGTTACATCAGCCCAGATTTGTGGACTACTACACCATAATGGACATCTGCATACAACCGATTACACAATGTGTAGAGAGGTGTGAAAGTCTCATTACCTTCCTCCTCCTCAGTAGTAGCAGGCATAGGACACAATGTGTAGAGAGGAGTGAGGTCTGGCGTTACCATCCTCCTCCTCAGTAGTAGCAGGCATAGGACACAATGTGTAGAGAGGAGTGAGGTCTGGGAGTCTCGCTACCTTCCTCCTCCTCCTCAGTAGTAGCAGGCATAGGACACAATGTAGTATCAATGGGAGGATTAATGGCCCTGAAGTATGTGTAACCAAAGTGAAATGCATTTTCCTTTTTGTATGTAAAGTTTCACCAGATCTGTCTGTATATACTGTATTTTCTTTCCATTGTTTTGTTGGATGTCAAAGGAACAATATGTAATATTATAACTGTCCTAAATCAGAAAATGACCATGATCCCTTGTACGTCGCTTTGGACAAAAGCGTCTGCTAAATGACTAAATGTAAATGTAAATGTACTGTATGTCTTCAGAGATTAAGGAACAAGTTACATTGAAATACTGGCTTCTCTGACAACAATGCTGACAACAATGTTGAACCCTAATCCTAACCCTAACTTGACTCAATTAACGAATGTGATTACCCTATACGTAGATGTTATATACTAATAATAACCATAATAATGGTTATGGTGATGAGGAACAATGTTTTCATGTCGTCTACATTTGTGGGCAAAGGCCATGCCATAAGAGACAAAAATTTGGTTCAACATCAATTTGATAAACAGAGAAAGAGATACATTTATGTTTATGTTTAAGTTTATGTTTAGTTTTGATGAGGTATGTTTAGTTACTGTTGACTGACATGGTGCATGGGAATTTAAATGATACATGCATAGCAAGGGTGGCAGGATACAACAACGGTGCAAAACTGGCTGGCGACAGCCACAACACGAGCCCATGCTATACCCCAGGCATATCACGACAGCCCCAGACCTATCACAAGAGCCACAACACAAGCCCATGCTATACCCCAGACATATCACTATGGACAGCCACAACACGTGCACATTTTTTAGATGCTAAGGATGTGCCTCAATGCTGTTGTTTTAAATGATTCTCTAATTAATTTTTTTTTTACTTTATGTTATTTTATTTTATTTTTTTATACTTAATTTCTGAGTTGTTTAATGTGTTTTGTTTATTTATTTTGTCTGTTTTGTTTTGTTATGGTTTGTTTATTTATTGTTCTTCTGTACTATGTAGCCTCAATCAGGGCATTGCTGCAAAAGAGCCCTGTGCTCAGTCAATTCTCCCTGAATAAACAATGATAATGATGATGATAATGATGATGACATGCTATACCCCAGACATATCACTATGGACAGGAATTTGTTTGAAACTATTTGGCAGTCCATTAGTCATGTGACCGTTAAGCAAATTTGACTCATCCCAGCTCTAAGACGGCTTCTTCAGCATGGAAACCCTTTTGGTCATCAGCATAGCAAATGCCAAATGATGCTCTCTCTAAGGCAGGTCACAGACAGACATTTCCCATAACAAGATTAAACATAGTTTCATTGAAAATAAAATGTCTGCAGATTTAAAAGGTCATAAGTATGGCTGGTTTCAGCCGGTTTGGCTCAAGCAGAAAGGGTCCACTCTTTGACTACTGTCTCATACCAAAATCTGTATGGAAATGGTTTGGTCGAGAATGACTAGAATTTCCTATCAATCCTGCTAATGTTTTGCATGCTGTTCCCATTCCTTAATGATTACAACTCATAATGAGTTAGGAGAGCACAGATGGTAAACTGTGAGCAATATGCTCTGAAGAGTTGAAGGGGTCATTTGAAGTAATCTCATCTCTCACCACAGACTATAAATGGCCAGCAACCGACCTTGATTAAAAAAAGGTGTATGTATGTATGGCATTAGGAACACTACATGGACAGGATCCACAAAATGAAAAGAGCAACAATCATATGCACTTTTGAGATATATTTCCATTATAGTCCAGGCAAAGTAGTGTTTTAAGACAGACTAATTGTAAAATAATTTTTTTCAGCATAGATCATTTCTATGAGGTGTCCAGAACAACATACTAAAAGTCCTAAGAAATCCTAGTTGAGGAAATATGTTTAATTCTCATGAAATCTGAGATGTGTGCTAATAATGCCAGGCAACAATACCCCAAAAATGTAATTTTTTTCCTTTACTCCTATCAAAATAAAACTTTACACAATGAAAGTACCCATGAAAAGTAACTTATTGAATATGTCTTAATTTGCATAGGCAGAAACACCATTTATATGTATGACAAATACATCGGCCCAATCTTCATCCAATCATCATACTGCCAATGGGTGATGGCAATGCTGCTTTTAGACTGGCCTCTAACCTGAAAACTGCCTGGCTTGGTAGTACCTGCCAGGGGCATGGTGTTTCTGCCTATGCAAATTAGGACATATTCAATAAGTGTGGAGCTCATGTGCATATTCAAATTAATTTCAAAGACACTTGTAATACAAAAAAAGTTACTTTTCATGTATACTTTTACTATGTAAAGTTTTATTGTGGTAGGAGTAAAGGAAAAAAATAAGCCTATTTGGGTGTATTTTGGGCATATTCGATTAGTGTATAGCTCATTTGCATATTAAAATTTTTGCCTGGCATTATTAGCACACATCTACGGGCAGCTACAGGACCTGAATCGATTCAAAAAGTTATGTCGACGGAAATGTCTATGGAAATGCATAAAAATGCACGTTTTCAGCTAGCTATAAACCTTCCCTGCTTTACAGACACTTTGATCAGTAAACAGTACATTGAGCATGATCAGCTTTCCCTGTGATGTCTAATTGGGAGATAATGTCATGAATATATCCCTCCATGCCACATTACAGCCTATTTGTCGATTGCTGCATCATCAATATAAAGGCTTAAAGGTGCAGTGTGTTGTTTTTAGTGGCATCTATTAGTAGAATTGGAACATAGTATTCATTTGTTTGCTATTGTGTGAGGCTGCTGTAGGCTCTCCGCCTGACCTACCTAATAGTAACCTTATGAGCACACTGTATACCCTATATATACTTAATGCTCTCTCCTAAGCTTATCCACTATATATATGTGTATCATGTATATACCAAGTTATGTTTATATGTATTGTGTACATTTACCACATGCTTCTCCTGATATGTGTATGAACTCATCTGCCATGTCTCCCTCTCCCTCTCTTCCCTACCCTTCTGCCATAAGCCCATCCCCCTCTTCTTCTTTTTTATCTCTACCTCTCTATTCGGGTCGCTCCAAGCAGATGGGCCCCCCTTATGAGCCAAGGTTTTGCTCAAGGTTTCTTCCTGTTAACACAGAGTTTTTCCTTGCTCCTGTCGCTATCGTTTTCCCACCAGGCCCTGGGCTCAGTAGAGCGAGACAATTGTATTGTTTTGGCACTATATAAATACAATTTTATTTTGTCAACAAAAAATCAGTCATTTTAGTGCACAACATGAATCATTTGTTTAGCTTTCTGTACATGAAAGAATGTGCTTTCTTCAATATTTGTCAATCTCATGTCAATCTCCCTATGCCATGTATTGTATCTTATGTACCATGCTGCAGTGTGTAATGACAGTCTTATCATGCTGCAGTGTGTAATGACAGTCTTATATACCATGCTGCTGTGTGTAATTACAGTCTTATGCACCATGCTGCTGTGTGTAATGATAGTCGTATGGCCATATACAGTCTTATATACCATGCTGCTGTGTGTAATGACAGTCTTATGTACCATGCTGCAGTGTGTAATGACAGTCTTATATACCATGCTGCTGTGTGTAATGACAGTCTTATATACCATGCTGCTGTGTGTAATGACAGTTATATGTACCATGCTGCTGTGTGTAATGACAGTCCACTATGGGTGTACATGCCTGAAATCCCCAGAAATTATACTAAAAAAACAAGGTGACAATGTATAGATTTAAGTGTGTAGTGAACTCTGTTGTTGTTTTATGAAATGAAGGTTATTACATGTATCAGATTGCTAAGAAACTGATGGTTCTCTACAAAGATGTCCATCACTGTGTTGATAGTAAGCAGGCAGTCACAGATGCATTAGGGATTCTCAGTTGGCTGCAAGTGAAATACCAATGTCATCACTGAAAAAACAACCAAAGGATGCTGGCCTTGGAGCTGAAATGTCAAAGGAAAAGCCATATTATATCAGATAGTGGCAAATAAAAAGAAAATGTTGAAATGGAAACAACACAGACACAGGACTGTGGATGACTGGAAAAGAGTATAATGAACAGATGAGTCCAAGTTGGAGGTGATCTGTGAGATGTACAGCAAACGAGAGGATGCTGGAGCGGTGCTTGATACCCTGTCAAACATTGAGAAGGAAATGTGACGGTATTGATGGGGTGATTTAGAGTAGTTGAAAGATTTATACAGAGCTCAAGAAATAATGAATTAGAGAAGTTGCCACTCTATTTTACAATGTCTTGCTGTCCTCTGCTTGATTGGTGCTTGATTTGAGGAATGTCTCTAGCACTCGTCCAATCAAGAGAGCCTCTGAGAAGTGCACCAGAATGGATTGTCAGCTGAATATCTTCAAAAACGATCAAAGGGCTGCAAAGCTGAAGGATTCTTTGATGAAAATAAACTTTAATGAATTTAACAATTCCGTAAAAAAGGGTAAGCATTAAAGCACATTTGAGGTGGTAAAGCAACCACGAGTCCGATTTGTATCAGAAACATGACAATGACTGGTCAAACTGTCAAACTTTTGAGCGCTAGTGTACATAAATGTGTGACACCAAGGTGGTTTGAGAAAGGTTAAGAAAGATTAAGAAAGAGTAGGTCAAACTCAAAAAGGTCAGGTCACTGTGAAATAGAGGAGCCTGTTGTTTGTACATGAGTGAACAAAGGTAAATAAGATTAAATTACAATATAATATTTATATTTCAGCTGCCATTTCAATTTAGCATTGCAGTGTCTTTGTGACAGAAACACAATGTGGTAGAGTGGTATTTTGGCCCATGAATACAAAAATACTTTCAGTTGTGAGGAGAGAGAGGGGAGAACAAGATTATGATAAGGCATCACTTTGGGATAGAGTCCCTCTCTGTATAACCTATTCTCTCTCCATTTCCAATGTACGTGTTTTAAACATGTGACAAGTAATGATATGTATACTCTGCTGTGGCTGGTTTGACATGTAAGTAAACTGGGTGATGAGACATTTTATTTTAAAACATACATTTTATGATATCAAAAGCGACTTTCTAAACAATGAATACAAACGACCCTGCGTAACTCCAGACTGTAATCCCTGCAAAAACTGAGCCGGTGGCAGTAGGTGGGTAGGGCCAGGCCAGGTTACCTTGAGCTGGAAATCAAGCTTGAGAGAGAATTCTACTTTACCCTGACAGAGCTAGAGCCAAGTGAATCCTACTGACCCCCTCTGGCCCCTGGTCTTGCTTTGTGTGCCCCAGAGTACATAGACATGCCCACGGTGGTCAAAGACACAGAGGGAGGAAACACAGTGGACAGGATAACTTATCAACTTCTCAGTTGAGCATAGATCATTTATTTCATGAAATATTGATTAGGTTATCAATCTCAGAATATTCAAGTTTAGTCAGAGCTGGTTCTCACAGCAGATGATTATAGCATACATTTTGCATTTCAGTATCAGCATGATAGACTAAGAAGTACTGCTGACTGAAAGATCCTCTAAAATGACTGTATGTTTATACGAGTATTGTTGAAATAGTCCTCCACACTGCTGCTTGAATAGTCGTAGTAAATTGCTACACCATCTGCACGATCAAAAAGATAAATATTAACAGCATCTCTTGGAATCCAGGGACGCTTGGTGATACTTGCAGCACTGGGAGTCGTGTTTGAATGGCGTTGCTTGCTGTCCAATTCCAAACGCGCCGTCTTTTTGTGATTTGCGGCAATCCCTTATATTATCCAATCATTGAAAGAAGTAGGCGGTTCCCACGCAAATGTGTTGGCAAGGGAGACGTAAGCGGTCCATTCATTTTCAGTATACCCGATACATTGGTAACTCGCCTTGAAGTGCCTTACGCGTTTAGTTTCAGAATTACAAGACCGTAGGAAACGGATAAGGGTCTGCAAAATACGAAAAGGACACTTCCCAATTCACAATCTCTTGGTAAGAAATATGAGTTGTTTTCGTCTGGATTCAAGTGATTTTGTTATTGTAAAAATGAACTCAAACCAAATTGCGCATTTTAATGCGCAAGGCTGCAGCACATTTAAAAGCAGAAATCGTTAAGATAATAACAGTTGTCAAAATAAGCAATGCATAGAAGTGCCGAGTGCTGCAGTGCTGAGAACTCACTTTTTGGTTATTTAGTTTGTTTTCCCTTTGCGTTCAGGTAGGTCTGGTCTTTACGCATTTATGAATACCTCGCCGTTGCTGTCATAACGGCAGCAGGTGTAGGAAGTGCTCATTTGACTTTGAGAATTTCGCTCGAATCCTGTGCATTAAGATTCTCCAGGCTTCAACGCACTTAATATTATCAAGTCTTTACACAAACCAGTTTGGATTGAATAAGGTAGTTGACAAAAATACTGCGTAAGGGGAAATCACAATGAAGTCTGCTACATGAGAAAAGGGACACATGTTGTATCTCCTTTTTGAGCTCTTTTCATTTAATGTACGCAGTGGAAATATTTTTTCCCGTTGATCGCTTTGCTTCACCATACAATTGACATTTAATGTGAGTGGCATTTATGTCATGTTTTAGTTATGACATGTAAGAGGGATAAGTGAATGATGGTGTGTCCTGGATTGTCTTCTTCAGTGCATCCATCTACAAGTTTGAGCTCACCCAATAGGTCCTCAGTTTACGGCCATGAATATGTGCAGGGCACGTCAATGTGCACAGTGTTTGTGTTATGTGTTATGGAAGAACATTAGTCAAAAAGGCTTACAGTAGACGTGCGTCTTTACTTACTAAACTGATTGCAGTTATTTGTGCTTGGGTTGTACCTATGTCTAATATAGTTGTTTTTTGGGAGCATTTGTGTGTGTGTGTGTGTGTGTGTTTGTGTGTGTGTGTGAGAGAGAGAGAGAGAGCGAGAGAGTGAGTGTGTTTTCTTAAATCTTCAGTTATATAGTTCAGATTCTTCTGTAGGAATGTACTTGTGATTTATTCTTAGCTTTCTGATTGACTATACATTTTTTGGAGGAAGGCTCGGCGGACAGCCGTTGCCACCCACTGTGCAGAATGCCACGTTGCCAGGTGTCTGTCACCATGGTTCTGCCTGGTCTCTGTGTCATGACCTGGCACTACTCAGTGTTCAGTATTCACAATTTGATGAATGATATATAGCATAACATGGGTGGCAATGTATGGGTAACACAATATCTTTCAGTCAAGACAATAGAAAACAATAGGCTACGGGTTTGATATAATTACAGTGATTGTGAAATAACCAAATTCTCACTGATCTCATGTTTCAAAAAAATCTAACTTGACTGATTTGAAAGCTGTGCTAACTGGCTGCCTGGTAACTGCATAGCAGTATTTCCTGGTCCTGGATCTGTGGTGCTTTGAACTGGAAGAAAAGGCCGCCTACAGAATATGATCGGTCAGCCATGATGTCATCACCCTTGCTGTGTGTAATAGCACATGTGATCATCCCACTGCACAGGACTGTAGCTGTCTGTTGCCCTCTCTGGAATATTCTATTGATTATTCTGTCTCTTCATGGTTCAATGCATGTTTAACAGAGAATAGGGACCAGTGATGGACCACAGTTATGCCCTGAATAGCTACCATGAATCCTCCCCGCCAAACCAAAAACACTATTTAATTGGGCCTCTCTGTGTATTCATTTTGTCTTTACATAACTGAGCTTTCCTAGGGAAATAAATGGAAGCTTTATGATCTTATCATTCAGATGAACACACACACACAGACCCAGAGAGAGAGAGAGAGAGGGAGAGAGAGAGAGAGAGGGCAATTTGTGATAATATCAGATAAGGAGTTTCCTCAATGAACCAATCAAACAAACTCTTGCATGAATGGATACCCAAGTAATAGTTAGTGGAGTGTTTAAAGCATGTCATTGTGCTAATGCTTTTTTCTTATCATTCCTCAGAGAGAGTTTATCTTCTATGTTTCTTTTGGCATACTTAGCTACTAAATCTTTTAACTCCTATGGGCCTGTAGTACGCCTGTCAACCTGGTCCCTTTACTTCAGTTACTAGCTGTGCATATCCCTTTATTAATTACTTTCTCAATTGAACTTGTTAACTCAATAAATGAAACTCTTTGATCACCCTTCAATGTCAGTTGTCAAATCAGCCGCTACAATGGACTTTGTCTAACAATATCAGTAAACCATTTTCAGCCCTGTATTTGACCCTTTATTAATTTGTGTATGCCTGGCTCTCGTGCTGAAAGGACATGTTGAAGTTGTGTTGTATGTTTTTCCTCAGCATGTGTGCATTAAGCATGTGTGCATTAAGCATGGGTATTACCCCCCTCTGTGTTAGCCCGCCATGCTTTGAAAAAGAATGAGATCTGACCATCGTCATGATTGGAAGGGGGGTTGCCGACGAACGCTGTCAAATAGATTTGGCAGCTAAGAGTCTTCTCTGTGAGCCTGAGGCAGTAGAGACATATTGTTCCGTGCTCTCCCCCCATGTGCCGTTCAACACGCCTCAGAGTGAGGAGCAAAAACGCTCACACAGACACCTCAGGGACACAATGGCTTCTGGGGGGAGGAGAGGGAAATGATTGTGTCAGAGTAAAGATCAAGGTTTAAAATAAACACTTGAATTGGCTAAAACACCTGGACATCCATCTCTGAAACAAGCACTCTCTCAAAACGTTTTTCTTTGTCAACAGTACCTTTTGACTCATTTGAAGCTACTGTTTGAGCTCAGATAATACATTGACATAAATACATAGTGTCTTCATAAATGGGTTTCAACTTGCTTCTATCTGTAATGAGGTCACCGAAAATAACATGAATCGTTGGCTCAGGGGTTGGGCTTTATGGATCTGGTCATTTCTTCTCTGTGCACAGTCATTCTCTGACGCCTAATCAAGAATACAAGACACTCGCAGACAGTCTCAAGTAAGGTGAAAACTGTTCAGCACTGAATATTACTTCTTTGGTCAATATTTTCTTTTTTTTATCTTTTCCTAGTCAGCTGGGTCCACTGCAGACCATGAGTTTGTGGTGCATTGCTCAATAGTTGCCAGTTATTGAGAGGTAAATCACTTCAGGGCAAAAGCACAGCTGCTTAATAAACAGCATTGTGTCTATCCCTGTCCAACCCATGGGACTTTACCTTGCGTGCTCAGATGCTTCCCACGAGGGCTCAGAGATGGGGTGTGTTTGTGTGTATACTGGATATGTTGGTTGGATGAGTGTTTGAATCTACATTCTTCGGTTAAGACCATCTGAGACAGAGTGCTCTCTCCCTCAGATAATCAAAAGGCTTCTCACTATCGAGGCTGTTGTAGACTTGTTTTCTCCATTTCTCTAAAGTGCACATTTGTACGCAATCACTGCTGTGCGTTTGGGGTGGAGCTGAGGATAGTGTGTGTGTGTGTGTGTGTGCCCAGGCCATGTTAGACAGGACTATTACATACAGGTGTTTTGAGTCTCTCTCATGAGATCCAGACTGTGTGTATGTGTGTGTGTGTGTGTGTGTGTGTGTGTGTGTGTGTGTGTGTGCCCAGGCCATGTTAGACAGGACTATTACATAAATGTGTTTTGAGTCTCTCTCATGAGATCCAGACTGTGCCCAGGCCATGTTAGACAGGACTATAACATAAAGGTGTTTTGAGTCTCTCTCATGAGATCCAGACTGTGTGTGTTTGTGTGTGTGTATGTGTGTGTGTGTGTGTTTGTGTGTGTGTGTGCCCAGGCCATGTTAGACAGGACTATTACATAAAGGTGTTTTGAGTCTCTCTCATGAGATCCAGACTGTGCCCAGGCCATGTCTGCAGTAGGATGTGGGATGTGTGTGTTCTCTCTGAAGTGGGATGTGTGTGTGTGTGTGTTCTCTCTGCAGTGGGATGTGTGTGTGTGTGTGTTCTCTCTGCAGTGGGATGTGTGTGTGTGTGTGTTCTCTCTGCAGTGTGATGTGTGTGTTCTCACTGCAGTGGGATGTGTGTGTGTGTGTGTTCTCTCTGCAGTGTGATGTGTGTGTTCTCACTGCAGTGGGATGTGTGTGTGTGTGTGTTCTCTCTGCAGTGGGATGTGTGTGTGTGTGTTCTCTCTGCAGTGGGATGTGTGTGTTCTCTCTGCAGTGGGATGTGTGTGTTCTCTCTGCAGTGGGATGTGTGTGTGTGTTCTCTCTGCAGTAGGATGTGTGTGTTCTCTCTGCAGTGGGGTGTGTGTGTGTTCTCTCTGCAGTGGGATGTGTGTGTGTGTGTGTGTGTGTTCTCTCTGCAGTGGGATGTGTGTGTGTGTGTTCTCTCTGCAGTGGGATGTGTGTGTTCTCTCTGCAGTGGGATGTGTGTGTGTGTGTGTTCTCTCTGCAGTGGGATGTGTGTGTTCTCTCTGCAGTGGGATGTGTGTGTGTGTGTTCTCTCTGTAGTGGGATGTGTGTGTTCTCTCTGCAGTGGGATGTGTGTGTGTGTGTGTGTTCTCTCTGTAGTGGGATGTGTGTGTTCTCTCTGCAGTGGGATGTGTGTGTGTATGTGTTCTCTCTGCAGTGGGATGTGTGTGTTCTCTCTGCAGTGGGGTGTGTGTGTTCTCTCTGCAGTGGGATGTGTGTGTGTGTGTGTTCTCTCTGCAGTGGGATGTGTGTGTTCTCTCTGAAGTGGGATGTGTGTGTGTGTGTGTGTGTGTGTGTGTGTTCTCTCTGCAGTGGGATGTGTGTGTGTGTGTGTTCTCTCTGCAGTGGGGTGTGTGTGTGTGTGTTCTCTCTGCAGTGTGATGTGTGTGTTCTCTCTGCAGTGGGATGTGTGTGTGTGTGTGTTCTCTCTGCAGTGGGATGTGTGTGTTCTTCCAGTCCCAGCTGCACAAGGGCTGTGCCCATCGCTATAGAAACAGCTTTGGCTCGGTTCAAAGACTCTAATTTAAAATAATGTGCCGGGACCGAGTGAACACCTGAGGGGAGAAGAGCGAGACGATCTGTGTAGTGTGTGTGTATGTGTGTGTATGTGTGTGTATGTGTGTGTATATGTGTATGTGTGTGTTTGTGTGTGTTTGTGTGTGTATGTGTGTGTATTCAATTCAATTCAATTTTATTTATATAGCGCCATAACAATACAATTGTCTCTAGGCGCTTTACAGAGCCCAGAGCCTGAACCCCCTTAGTTCAAGCACATTGGCAACACGGGCAAGAAAAAACTCCCTGTTAGTCAGGAAGGAACCTTAAGCAGAACCAAGGCACATAAGGGGGGACCCATCTGCTTGAGGTCGGCCGGGTGGAGATAGGAAGGGGGGATGGGGGAGGGTTGTGTGGCAGAAGGGGATGGGAAACAACAGGTGTTGTACATATCCTGCATTTGGTAGGTGTACATAATATATATACAGACATCCGGTGGTAAATACATGATACAAACAAGACCAGTTTAGTGGGTATACACTGTGCTCAAAGGTTTACTGTTACAGGGGTAAGGGGAGTGTGTGTGTATATGTGTGTATGTGTGTGTATAGTGTGTGTTTGTGTGTGTGTGTGTGTTTGTGTGTGTGTGTGTGTATGTGTGTGTGTAGTGCGTGTTTGTGTGTGTGTGTGTGTGTGTGTGTGTGTGTGTGTGTGTATGTGTGTGTTTGTGTGTGCAGGATTCAGGTTGTTGATTGTAGCAAGGTGACCTGTAGATCCGTGCATCTCACTAACAGCACGATGATGCTGCTCTGCTTGCATGACTCATGGCTGGTGAATATTATGACTCATTTATGGTTGGCGACACTTATTTTGTGAAGAAGAGATATATACTGTATGCCACCAACTGACTTGGCTGCACATTATGGAGGGAGGTAATAGATTAGATTATCGCAGATAACAAAGTAAGTTTTGTTTTGAGTGGCATATAGTGACCTAATTACTAATTACTAGGAGTTTGCCATGAGAATATGATAGGGTAAATGAACCCATTAAGCCTTCTTGAATCAGATATTTTACCTAAATAAAATATTTGTATGTATATGTAAACATATATAATGAGCAATGATCCCCTTTCTGTTTACCATCACAATGGTACTGTGTGTGATAATTCAGCTATACCAGAATACTACCCTCTGAGCAGTTTACCTCCCATCCTACCACCTTTGTCCAATTTAAAAAAGTCTCAAGAACTCTTGAGTAACTGCAGATGTGTTCATTGGTCATTTGATTTCATGTTTCAAGTAGATCTCAAATGAACAAGCCTTTAGCCCCTCCTATTCCAACATTTAGCTCTACTGCATCATTGGAAACCCCTGGACCCGAGCCCCTACCTTTAATCTGTCCATTTCAGATTTTTGAAACAATTGGGCTATTTGCCTGCTATTTACGTTGAAAAAAAATCAGAAGTACAGGAAGGATCAGGCAAATATCCATGGTAAAAGCCAAGCCAAGTTGGTCAGAGAACACAGAAGAAAAAGTAGTTTAGAGAATTCCAAATGCTAAAGTTTAATTCAAGAATAGGCAAAGGTCAGAAAACAAGACCCTTAACAAGAACAAGCATAAGAGTAAAGGTGAAAATGGCTAGAATAGCGTTATCCAACCGCTGGATGAAATGAAAAATCTCTTAAAACAATGTTTCCTGTCGTTTTTCTGTCAGTCAAGCACAGCCAATGAAACTTAGTGACTGTAACCAATTGCAGTGAACCTTTGTAAGTCTCTGAACAATTCCTCTCAGGAATGAATTAGAAGAAAAGATGCAGAAAAGCCCAGAGGTTACTGTGTCTCACTCAACGAAGCCTGAACACCTCCCTCTCTTGAGAAAAGAAATGCATTTAAAATGAATGGTTATCACCCAGAATGGGACAGCTGCATTTTAACCTTCTTCAGTCACTTCTTCAGTTTTAACCTTCTTCTTCAGCGCTCTGTTTTGGGTGACTGTACCAGTCTATGACTGCCTTATTTAGTAGTATAGGGTGCATGCCTATGTTAATTGAAGAAATCAATTATACACAACAGTAAGTTCAAGTGGGATTCATCAATAGGAACACGTGGCAGAGGGGGTGGGGAGTGTGGTTCATGTAATAACTCCTGACTCCATCTCATGTCCTCTTTCCTCATCGGTCTCATGTCCTCTTGTCTCATCTGTCTCATGTCCAC
This sequence comes from Clupea harengus, assembly GCF_900700415.2. Taxonomy (NCBI): domain Eukaryota; kingdom Metazoa; phylum Chordata; class Actinopteri; order Clupeiformes; family Clupeidae; genus Clupea; species Clupea harengus. The sequence continues at coordinate 26,610,181 of NC_045170.1, read as the reverse complement.
CACTCTCCTCTTGTCTCTCATGTCCACCACTCTCCTCTTGTCTCCTCTTGTCTCTCATGTCCACCACTCTCCTCTTGTCTCTCATGTCCACCACTCTCCTCTTGTCTCTCATGTCCACCACTCTCCTCTTGTCTCTCATGTCCACCACTCTCCTCTTGTCTCTCATGTCCACCACTCTCCTCTTGTGTCTCATGTCCACCACTCTCCTCTTGTCTCTCATGTCCACCACTCTCCTCTTGTCTCTCATGTCCACCACTCTCCTCTTGTCTCCTCTTGTCTCTCTTGTCCACCACTCTCCTCTTGTCTCTCATCTGTCTCATGTCCACCACTCTCCTCTTGTCTCTCATGTCCACCACTCTCCTCTTGTGTCTCATGTCCACCACTCTCCTCTTGTGTCTCATGTCCACCACTCTCCTCTTGTCTCTCATGTCCACCACTCTCCTCTTGTCTCCTCTTGTCTCTCATGTCCACCACTCTCCTCTTGTCTCCTCTTGTGTCTCATGTCCACCACTCTCCTCTTGTGTCTCATGTCCACCACTCTCCTCTTGTCTCTCATGTCCACCACTCTCCTCTTGTCTCCTCTTGTCTCTCATGTCCACCACTCTCCTCTTGTCTCTCATGTCCACCACTCTCCTCTTGTCTCTCATGTCCACCACTCTCCTCTTGTCTCTCATGTCCACCACTCTCCTCTTGTCTCTCATGTCCACCACTCTCCTCTTGTCTCCTCATGTCTCTCATGTCCACCACTCTCCTCTTGTCTCCTCTTGTCTCTCATGTCCACCACTCTTCTCTTGTCTCCTCTTGTGTCTCATGTCCACCACTCTCCTCTTGTCTCTCATGTCCACCACTCTCCTCTTGTCTCCTCTTGTCTCTCATGTCCACCACTCTCCTCTTGTCTCTCATGTCCACCACTCTCCTCTTGTCTCCTCTTGTCTCTCATGTCCACCACTCTCCTCTTGTCTCCTCTTGTCTCCTCTTGTCTCTCATGTCCACCACTCTCCTCTTGTCTCCTCTTGTCTCTCATGTCCACCACTCTCCTCTTGTGTCTCATGTCCACCACTCTCCTCTTGTGTCTCATGTCCACCACTCTCCTCTTGTCTCCTCTTGTCTCTCATGTCCACCACTCTCCTCTTGTCTCCTCTTGTCTCTCATGTCCACCACTCTCCTCTTGTCTCCTCTTGTGTCTCATGTCCACCACTCTCCTCTTGTCTCCTCATGTCCAGCACTCTCCTCTTGTCTCCTCTTGTCTCTCATGTCCACCACTCTCCTCTTGTCTCGTCTTGTCTCTCAACTACAGTTTCATATCTGCTGATTTTTCCTCTGTCCCCTTCTTGCTCCTGTCCCGTCCTATATCAAATTCTCGCTCTTTTCCCTTCTCATGCCTCCTATACTTCCCTCCCTCCCTCCCGTTCTCTTCATGCCCCCCCCCCAGCCTGAACATAGACAGTAGGCCCAAAATGATCAGGGCAGGTATGATAGATCAATGTACTAAACAATGGGGCATTTTGACAATCCTGCAGAGATAATGGGTCCTATTTTCCCATTTTTTTTGGTCCAAGTTTTTACTAGGTACAAAAAACGGTCTAGTATTAAGTTATTATAACAGGCAACCACAAAATGTCTGTTCAATGTAATCTTATGGGGAGAACTCTGAGTCAAAGTAAGCCGCATGTTTTCACCACTGACAGGCTCATAATATTATTAATAATAATAAGTGTTTAACTATAATACGTGTCTTCCAACATGGAAAGGATCCTTCAATAACGGTGTACCTCAGTAACTGTTGAAAATGACTGTTTCTACAGCTTCTTTAAGCAGGAAACTTACCCTGAACAGTTTCAGATATGGAGCCATCAGAAACATGGCGTACAAAACAATGCCAGTGGGAACATGGCGTACAAAACAATGCCAGTGGGAACATGGCATACAAAACAATGCCAGTGGGAACATGGCGTACAAAACAATGCCAGTGGGAACATGGCATACAAAACAATGCCAAGGGGGAACATGGGAACTTATTTTTCCTGCTGGCAGTTACACTGTCAGTTAGCATTTGACTAGCCTAACTGGGCTTTACAACTGCACTACTTAAACCACAAGGTTCAAAGTTTAACACACAGCTGTGTGTTAAGTTGAATGTGACTGCTGTGTAAAAAAAGATTGGGTGTAGGGTTAGGTTTACAGCTGTGTGTTAAGTTGAATGTGATTGCTCTGTAAAAAAAGATTGGGTGTAGGGTTAGGGTTAAGTTTACAGCTGTGTGTTAAGTTGAATGTGATTGCCGTGTAAAAAAAAGATTGGGTGGAGCTGATTCGCTGCTAAACTGGAACACCAACAAATGGAAGAATTTTTTTTTAAATAAAAAGTTTTACTTTTACCATTGCAGTGTTTCATAATCACAGTGTTTGATAATCACAATTAGGATTAGGATATTATATGAAGTTGAATCAAGATAGAATTATCAAAAATAACGTTGTAGCGAATGTGGTTTGGATTTTAATGTCAAATAAAATCAATCAATAAATCAATATTCACAATGGCACTTAAATAAGAAAGAATTCAAATACACACAAAAAAGTGAACTCTAGAGGCTGTTATGAGATTTCTTGAAGACACAACATCTGAGGTGAATCTAAACCCTAGCTGTAGGCCAGTTAAATCACAGGTGCCAATGACACAGCAGTGGAGCTTAAGATGCCACGGGACTCCTTCCTCAACATACCAGTTTAAACCCGTGTTAAACTCTAAAGTGCAGCTAGGCTAACAACAGGGCAATTTACCCAATGTGACATGTAGGACTGCACTCTATCTGGCGTGTATCTGTTATTGGTTTTACAAGGAATTATGGTTGGTAAAGCTTTAACACAGGAAATATTTAGCCACTTAAGGCCTTTTCACTCCTTGAACATGGGCTGATGTGATGCGCTCACACATACAGATATTCATACATGCCTTTGATACCATCCCTGGGTTTTGAACACTATTCTAATATGCCACTGTTGTCCAGCATAGAAAGGCCAGAGCGTTCTCTTCAGTCATGATTTTCTAGTTTTCTCAACATTTTTTCTGAATCTTTCCTTTTCCAGAACTAGAGAGGTTTCCACATAATTTGATGTTTGTTTCACACTTAGACATCCTTGACCTTAATTGTGAGAGCTGCAGAATTTTCAGCACTGCTACTGAGGAGTTTTTTTGCGAGCTCTTTAAATAGGTCACCTGACACAAACTCCCAGTAGTGAGGGGCACACATCATTGTGAGTCTGTTAGAGAAAGCTTTTCCTTTTTCTAGACTAGTCTACCTCAGGATTCCATTCCATCCCTTCAATGTGCTGTTATCTAACCCAAGTTAGGGATGTCCATCTCATTGGAATGGCCCTAATTAGTTTATAGTTCATTTGCTTTGAGTTGAAATGTTTGACTGCTATTGACAGAACCCATAGACCAGACCTGGGCCGTATGACTAGGTCAAAGATTTCCCTAGCAGTCCTTTCAGAGTGAATGTGTATTTTACTCAACAGGCTAGTTTCCAGTGGAGTAACCAATACTGATTCTTGACTTAAGAACATGGTCCTTCTAATCAGACATCTTTTTTTGCAGGGACTGTTGACTGCAGTAATTAAGCTACCAAACTTGAATGGATATTTAGGCAAATGAGCATTTCCAAAGGCCAAGGCCAGTCATTCACTGGACCTTTATCTTCAATTTGATCAGCAACTTCAGCTGTAATAATTATGGTGATTGATAGAGTAGGCGTATCATAAAATACCATAAAGAATTATACATTTGAAGTACCTTGCGCTAATGCTGACTTCCAATAAAATTAAAACACAATTAAACAATAGTTTGTGCGGTTACCTATTTCAGGTAATTAAGATGTTGGTTATTTGTTTATCAGCTTTTTTTCAAGCCAGTCAGATGGATATCTAATATTGATGTCTAATATATATAGCCACATAAAAAGGACATGATTAGTTATTAAACAGTACCCACAAAACACCAGACTCCGGAATGCTGACACAAAATGAGCAGACGAACAGCACTGGATGGGGAAGGGTTGGTGGAGTTTTGGGCAGACGATTCAACTCGCTCACATGAAATGATAATATGTTGGAGGAGACTTGATAGCTTGGGGTGCTTTAGCCTTGGTAAAAGAGGGGAATTTTTATGGAGTATAAGGAATCTTAAAAAGGAAGGCCATCACCCCATTCTGCAATGCCATGCTGTACCCTGTGGACGACACTAGATTGGTTTAGTCAATTTAAGTGTTCTGAACCTTACCTCCAAAAATTACAACTATACAGGATTCTTTGGGGAAAGTGAAGTAATAAGCACATAATTGTTATTTCAAGTCAATTCAAGAAATCATTATTTCTAACCTTGTCAATAACTTGTCAATAACTTGATTTTCTGTATTTACTGCTACTGTGTCAAACTTGATGGATAACTTGATTTTGATAACTTGAGAATAGAATACTACTGTGTAATATGAACTACTTACTAACCGAGAGTGAGGTCATGCTGGGAAACATCAAACTGAGGCTTTAACGTATCGACCGAGCGATAGCGAGGTTGATACGCCAAAGCCGTAGGTCAAGGTTAGTAAGTTGTTTATTATATGGCATTTTTCGCTACTTTCTTTTTGTAAAAGAAAATAAATGGTAATTGTAAATAGAAAACATGTCGTTTTGTTGAGCTCTCAAGTCTTCTCACGACACAATGTGTTTCAGGTGTTGCGTAGCAACCAATTACTTGCTAACTTCAAGTTACAATGATCAATAGAAAACGGACAACACGGCTCAGCTAAAATGGCTTTAATTTAAAGTAACAACACAAGTGATTCAAACTATAGTTTCTAGTCTTCATCATCACTTTCAATAACAAATTTTCGCTTCTGCTGAATTTCCTCATGGCTGTTGATGTTTTCATTTTCACTTTCGCTCATTTCGAAATTTTCCCTGTAGGAGTTAAATCTCTCAGTGGCCTGTGGCAGCAGGAAGTACAGGCCAATGGCAGGAGGCGGGACAAGGCAGTGGCCTGTGGCAGCAGGAAGTACAGGCCAATGGCAGGAGGCGGGACAAGGCAGTGAGCCGCTAATCAGCAACATCGACCATTGACATCCAATTCCACGAACGAATACTGAGCGAGAAGTGTTTAAATTAAATTATTAAATTAAACAGGATTAAATTAAAGTTCGTAGTTAAAATGTTATTTAGCTACAAGCTAATAAATGTTGTGGTAGACCTACCGTGTGTTGAATATGAAAGTTTCAGTACGTATAACGTTATAGTTTGATGAACGATTACAAGCTCCTTTTACAGTCAATTAGGCTATTGCTTTTACCATGGTAAAGATCATTTCAGCTTTATATTTATAATACAACAGTTCATCTGGCATAATTACATTTCGAGTATGTTAACTCCACTCCAATGTGCGTTATTTAAAGAAAAAAACTAAATTCTCGCTGCCGACTGTGCGTCGAAAACTTTATTTATTTTATGAAAAGCTAAATATTTGACACCACAATCAGATCTTTACCTCAGTGCTTACCATCTTTTCTGTGATTTTCTCCAGATTGTGATTTAGCCTATATTGTTACTGGACTGTGTGTGTAAAAGTGTGTCAATCAATAAGACTGACTCTACATATAAACAAAACCACAAATCACTTTTTATCATAAGAACATTTAATCAGGACGAAACAATAATAAAAACATAGTGCTTTATCAAAAAAACAACGTATTACACACACACGGCACACAAACATATGGCAGTTTTTATAAAGTAAACAAAGGTATATCAAAACAAGAAACATTGATGCACAGAAACGCATAACATTTTAAAATACAACTTAAGAATAACAGGCACTAAAGTTCTCCATCGAACATAGCATTTACGTGGAGGTGCTGTTGATCCACACAATTTTGGAGAAACACCTCCATGTCCTCTTGGTGTGTGAAAATGAACAAGAAGGGGTCTTTAGTCTCCAGGTCATGGGTCATCAGGTCATCTGTGGTTTTCAGCTTACGCAGTGCATCCTCTTTTTCCGCCTCTGTCATATGAATAATTGTGGGAAAGGAGACACGTCCCTGGAACCGCGTCATATGGCGCCTTGTCCACTCCACTGCAGTTGTCAGGTCTGACATGATGTTTGTGGTCTGGGTTAGGAAGGGAAAGATACAAAAAAAGGGGTTTAGTAGATTTGACATTATTCAAGGGAGCTCTCATATTACACCATACCCTGACAGGTTACCTTACCTCCACACTTGGTCTTTTACAAGGAGGGGGGGACTCCTCCACAGTCAGGGCCTCCATCGCTGCATCAAGGTAAAAATGAGTTTCATTGAACAATCACTATAAAACACTATGAAATTGTCTAACACAACCTTGCCATGCACATATGTCAAGTATGTTGTAGAACAGATCACAGTCTCTATAAAGTCATGAATTGTCCAGAGAAACATGTCCAAAAACTTAAGAAAGAAAATATTACCACACTGTCCTGCTGTGTTGGTTGTCTGTGGCCTCCTTTTTCTGCTTTTGCCAGATGACAGCCTTCAGCAGAGGTTTGACATAAGTAAATCTTATGGATGGCAACATATAGAAGGGTTCAAATGTCCAAGTTTTTCATAAAAGTTAAATACAGTTGGAAAAACCCTAGTTAATAGGAGTTACCTTGGTGGAAAGTTGTCCAGCAACATAACTGACCACCATCGCCTTGCAATGTTCATGTGCGACTAGTTTGTGGAAAAGCACACATTTTAATTGAAACATAGACCTTATAAGATGAAATGTTAAAAAGCGTTTGAAAAACACACCTCCGTGAAGTCAAAAGAGAGGCCAAAGACGATGTAGACAGCATACTGTAAACAAACAAATTGAAGTATCCATGAACAAACCACAAGATTACAGGAAGAAATTATGCAAGGAACACAGGATGGCAATATTTCTTACACCCCACAACTATTAGAGCCTCTCTGCTTGGGAATGCCCTGTGTTAAGTTAAAGGTTAGAAAAATACATAAAAAAAGGTTTAAGAAGAGGTAAGCTGTGAATTGTTACAATTCCCCTAATATCTTTAAAAGAGAAAAATGCAAAACAGAACCAGATAAATATAATGACGCGATATAAGGTACAAAAGAAGAATGTGTTTGAGATAGACATGAGATGACATTAATATAACGGTGTACCTTTGTGTTCTTTCTTTTCTGTGACTTTAAGACCTGCAACACGAAAAGAACAAAATCAAATAAAAATAGGGGACCAATAGGAAGTCAAGGGTAGCATTTTAACAGTAAAACTAATTTCTATTTGCACAAACCATGATTTAAAAGGTGCTTCTTAAAGTTTGCGGTACGTTTCAGGACATTCTGACACCTGGGACAGTGCCAATGGCACCTTTTCATCTGCTCCCCTCCACTTCCACAAAAACATGGAATGGTGAATTTGACTGTAAGGAAAGGTACATTTTTATACCTTCTCATTTGCTGACATGTATACATTAGTAATTCAATGCAAAAGTAATTTATAAAACCGTACAAGTTGTTTAAGAATGGGGTTTTTAAATACACTCACTACTGCCACTTGATTCAAAATATATGGCATATTTTAAATGCCGAAGCCGCATGTGCTCTGCCGTGCACATGACAACTTGTCTGCAGTACTTGCAGTTGTCTTTGCCTCCTCCAAGTTCTTCATCTGAGCTAAACTCAAAACATGTACCTGCACAAACGTTGTATTAGACACAGGTATTATATACGTCAATGCCTTTTTTAGGTTGTATAGCCTTTTTCACTCTGGCAGGGGGACTGCCAATGGAAACTAGCCTTTTGGCTATAATTGGGTGCATTTACATTTTAATGTTCATGAATGTACACTGTCCCTCTTGATCAAATAAACAAATTGATTGATTGATTGATTGATTGATTGATTGTATTACAATGTACCACAAAAATTAACCTTGCAAACTCAAGGTATTCTTACCTGACATCGTGAAAGCTCTGAAGCAACTTTAAATTCCCGCACGGAGACTTTCATCCAACATTGAGAGATTTGGCCATGACCGATCACGTAGAACGCACGTGCAATTGTCTGTCAACAGTCGATGATGCTGATTGGCGGCTCACTGCCTTGTCCCGCCTCCTGCCATTGGCCTGTATTTCCTGCTGCCACAGGCCACTGCCTTGTCCCGCCTCCTGCCATTGGCCTGTACTTCCTGCTGCCACAGGCCACTGAGAGATTTAACTCCCTCTCAATTTTCTTCAGAGGGCAATATGCGGGTGGCATGACTACGAATTAGCCAATCAGAATGCTCGTACTGTCGTTGCCATATAATAATAACATTTAATAGTAATACATAACAGACAGGACAGATAAACCTTACAGACAGTTATGGACATGGGTTAAAATTCTACATTTTCATGAAAATTATTATTATTAATCAAGATAACTAGACCCAGAGATTGCATGAAGTAAAGATAATAGAGGTTTTATATTGATGGTGAGGTGATTCCGTCTATTGTAGAAACACTTGTGAAAAGTTTAGACAGGTTGTACAATTCCTCATTGAGTGACTGAGGACAAGTTTCAGAGCAGAATTTATTGTGAAGGGTATCAGTACTATTGATTAAGACCTTCTAGCCTGGTAACTTGAAATTGTGCTGCTTGCAGTTTGGGATTTTGCCACGCATAAGGTGGCCTTTGACTGTGTATAAAGTTGCTATTTCAGAGGTGGAGAAATTTGAGAGAGTTATGAATGAGGCGGTAAGGAAATGGCTGTGGGTGCCACGTTGTCGAAGTACTGTATGAAAAAGGGATTTAGGAGTTCCAATGTGCATGAAGGCCAGTCTGGAGATGACTTTGTCACAGTTTAAGGATTTAGTAGTCAAGAATACTGCTCCAACAGTTAAAACTGGAAGGAAGTAGAATCCACAAGAAGCAGTTTGACATGCACAGGGCAGGCACATTACAGCATAAGGATGTCATTGGGCAGATACAGGGTCCAAAACGGATCAAATGCTGTCTCAGCAGGGTGTCTAACATGACATTGAGGCATCAAGGACCATTCGAAACTGATTGTACTCTCTTTTCCTGTTTTGTAAGATGCCTTCAAATCTTTCGTGTGATAAATTTGTGTGCCACCTCCCTCAAACACAGGGAAAATTATACAAGATGGCGGACCAATCCCATGAAACTGTCGACTTCAGTTACAAATGTAAGTGTTTTGGCTTTTTTAGCTTAGATTTTTAAAGTTACCGAGAAATAAACATTGTACTATGTTATAATGCCACGACTGCAACCAATTCAATTTGTCTGATTTGGTTTACGAGGCATTTGTTAGCCAGAGAGCTAATGTTGGCTAGCAATTGTCAACTGGCTAGCCGACGTTAGGTAAGCTAACGTTGCTCTTTGTTCATCCCAAAATACAAGTTTTTGATATACAAAATTCATTATGAAGTGAAGTTTAATGGTTGACCATCTAGAAAATTTTCCCTGTAGTTATACACAAATCTACAGGAAACATAATCGGCTATTTAAAAAGAGCAAGGCTAATGTTAGACATCCAATTTTTGGTGTAATTTTTCTGACAGGCGGTTTAGCTAGGTAGCAACACAGGTCCTGTTACACCAAATTCTTACCCAATTGTCTTTTAATGGTTACAAATATTTTGCATAATTATTTATTTCCATGTAGGGTCTTAACAGTTTTAGCTAGAAAAAGGAGGATTTGTGACAGGTCTATAGTTGTTTAACAGAGGCATCCAGAGTTTTTTTTTAAGGGTGGCTTAATGGCAGCTGTTTTTTGTGACATTGGGGAAATGCCTGATAGCAGTGAGATATTAACTATTTGCAGCAAATACTAACGTTTATTTTAGACAGCAGTGTGTCGAACTGGAGGAACTGTTTCCTCTAGAGTTATTTTGTCAGTTGTATTAAATTGTGACGTCGTCAAGGTTCTAGGTTGTAAGTTTGTCAACCATGACAAAAAGTGTGCGGGTGTTGTTGAAGTTCCTGTTGGTGATTATCTTAGAGAATAATTGAGACTACAGAAGCTTTGTTTACAGAAATAAGGTCATAATGGATTTGAAGTTAGTATAGTTTTGCTCAATTTGCATTCAGCTTTCCGGCATTCTCTTTTCAGGGTTTTTAACACCAAGGTGTTTCTCCATGGTGCTTTTTGTTTGCTGAAAGTCATCTTTACCGGTGCAAGAACATCCATGTCATTAGAAATTTTCAAGGTTAAGTGTCTGCATTTATGGTTAGGGACATAGCTATGGTCTACAGCACTTGTACTCTCATTTATACACCTCTTCTTAATAGCAACGGAGCTTAATTGAACATCCAGAGTGATCAGTAAGTCAAAGAAGACACGGAAATGATCAGAAAGGGCCAAGTTCTTAACCATAACTGAAGAAATGTCAAGAGCTTTAGAAATGATCAAAAGTGTGACCTTGAGTGTGCGCATGGCTCTTTCACATGCTGACCGAAAGACAAGTCGTTTAAAAAGTGTCAAGTAGTGCAAACAGTTCTTTGGCATGTCCACATTGTTATCTATGTGGATGTTAAAAATACTCTGTTATGATCAAAAAAGTTGTAAGCAGGAGATAACTGACAGTAGTTCAGCAAAGTCATCAGTTCAATTTGCAAAGTATCACAGAGGTCTGTAAATGGTTAAAAATGAAATTTTGGGAGCACACTTTAATACAAAACTGAGGTAGTGAGGTATCTAATGCAGGGTGTTGGTGAACTGTGGTGATGTTGAGATAGAGAGGGTGGATGATGAGAGGCATAAGTGCAGATATTCTGCTGTAGTGTCCTTGGTGACTCTACTGGTGATTGTAGTGTCCTTGGTAGATAATATAGATGATCTTAACCCTCATCCAGTGTCAGAACTGGGCCTGAGTCATGTCCTCCAGTGGAGGGGATAGTGGTCGCTCTGTGCCATCTGTATTCTGTGTCTCCATCAGTCCTTCATCATGATCGAGGGCAGGCGGAGGAGGCTGTGACTGCAGCTGTAGTGTGGTGGATAGGTGGCCAAGAGCAAAGAGAAGACTGTGCTTTAGTGATAGGTGGCCAAGAGCAAAGAGAAGACTGTGCTTTAGTGATAGGTGGCCGAGAGCATAGAGAAGACTGTGCTTTAGTGATAGGTGGCCGAGAGCATAGAGAAGACTGTGCTTTAGTGATAGGTGGCCAAGAGCAAAGAGAAGACTGTGCTTTAGTGATAGGTGGCCGAGAGCATAGAGAAGACTGTGCTTTAGTGATAGGTGGCCGAGAGCATAGAGAAGACTGTGCTTTAGAGCATAGAGAAGACTGTGCTTTAGTGATAGGTGGATAGGTGGCCAAGAGCAAAGAGAAGACTGGGCTTTAGAGCATAGAGAAGACTGTGCTTTAGTGATAGGTGGCCGATAGGTGGCCAAGAGCAAAGAGAAGACTGTGCTTTAGTGTGGTGGATAGGTGGCCAAGAGCAAAGAGAAGACTGTGCTTTAGTGATAGGTGGCCAAGAGCAAAGAGAAGACTGTGCTTTAGTGATAGGTGGATAGGTGGCCAAGAGCAAAGAGAAGACTGTGCTTTAGTGATAGGTGGCCGATAGGTGGCAGAGAGCATAGAGAAGACTGTGCTTTAGTGATAGGTGGCCGATAGGTGGCAGAGAGCATAGAGAAGACTGTGTGGTGGATAGGTGGCCAAGAGCAAAGAGAAGACTGTGCTTTAGTGATAGGTGGCCGATAGGTGGCAGAGAGCATAGAGAAGACTGCGCTTTAGTGATAGGTGGCCGATAGGTGGCAGAGAGCATAGAGAAGACTGTGCTTTAGTGATAGGTGGCCAAGAGCAAAGAGAAGACTGTGCTTTAGTGATAGGTGGATAGGTGGCCAAGAGCAAAGAGAAGACTGTGCTTTAGTGATAGGTGGCCGAGAGCATAGAGAAGACTGTGCTTTAGTGATAGGTGGCCAAGAGCAAAGAGAAGACTGTGCTTTAGTGATAGGTGGATAGGTGGCCAAGAGCAAAGAGAAGACTGTGCTTTAGAGCATAGAGAAGACTGTGCTTTAGTGATAGGTGGCCGATAGGTGGCAGAGAGCATAGAGAAGACTGTGCTTTAGTGATAGGTGGCCGATAGGTGGCAGAGAGCATAGAGAAGACTGTGTGGTGGATAGGTGGCCAAGAGCAAAGAGAAGACTGTGCTTTAGTGATAGGTGGCCGAGAGCAAAGAGAAGACTGTGCTTTAGACTGTCCTTCACATGTCATTGTATGATATGTTGTTTTCTTAGTAACCCTTTGTTCTAAACTAAGACATTTTCATAAAAAAGTAACAGTCAGTATTACGTACCTGGTGAGTCAGCCCTCAAGTCACCACCTAGGATGACTTTCTGTTGCTGACTTAGCTGGTCCAACATGCCATCTTGGAATGTTTTCCAGCTGTGCACGATTGCAGGCTCTATGTACAACCGGCCGTGCTTTCGAAATGTGTCATAATGAAACATCCTCAGCTGCATTGCCCAGAAGATCTGAGGTCAGAAAAGACACAGGACTATTTTCTTCAGTACTGCTTTTCAGATTGTATATTAATTTCTCTCCACAAATTCTGATGTGATATACTATGTTCAATGAATTACTACAAGTGAATTAAGTTGTGAATTAAGTTCAAGTGTTCATCAATCACCTTCTCAACTTTGAAGAATGAGGCACCAGTGGCATACACTGCAGCTGAGAGTTGGATGTTCCCAACAGGAGTGCTCCCAATAATAGGCTGACTCTTCCATTTTCTCACTGTGGGAACTGCTGTTCTACAGAGAGGAATGTGCCAACCCTTCTTGTTTGCACATCTGTCACCCACCGACACACAGGGCACAACTCAAACAGCTCCAGGAGGCAGTTTTCATAGATAATATACAGTATGTAGGTGTCATATGAACAGGGTTGGAAGATTCCATTCTATTAGAAAGACAAAGATTTCACAAACAACTTCCATGCTGCTACAGCTAAAATAAGTGGAGGAATGTAATCCAACTGATAATTAAAATATTTAGATTAAATATTGAGTCACTCACGTCACATTGGCTGTCTCAGTCATCAGGATCATAGGGAACGTCCTGTGGCTCTCCGGGGCTGTCCTCTTCCTTCTCCAAGCGAGGTCTCTTACTTGGCCTCTTTATTGGTGTAGATGTTAAGAATGGCTGTGATGCTTTGAAGGCCACAGCTAAGGTGCCAACACCGACATCAGTGCAGGTCACAGTTTTCTGTGTGCCTATGATACATAAAAACAGACATTCAGTATCCTTGGAGTCACACCAAATTAAACAATGAGAAGCTGTTACAATCAAAACACGGAGAGATAATAAATGACATTATGAAGTAACTGAGGGTAAACAAACCTGTACTTTTGTAGTGAGAATGAGGTCCATTGTATTTTTCCTTGTTTCTTCATGTCAGCCTTTTTCATTGCGAGGTTTTTTTTATGTCAGTTCTTTTCAATGTCAACTTACTGTTTCTGTTTTGACGTGGAAGGGGAGAGGTTTGATGGGAGGGACAAGAAATACATTATTTGCATAGATCCAGTGGGTAACACATCTTGGAATGTGGGCGTGGCCGGACATAAGGGGAATGTAAAAAGAAGAAGAGAATCCAATGTAATCCAGTTCAATGGTACTTCTCATCCACAAAGAGGAGTTTTCATCGATAATTTAACACTTGATGAGAAACATTGTCCATACATTGTGTATCCTTGGTGAAAAATGCCATAACTTTAACCTAAATACCCGTCAACCCACTATCCAGTTAGCAAATGTTATGATAGCAGACTGACGCTAGCTTTTTAGAGACTGGCTTTAGAGACTACTTCACAAGGTAACACTAGCCCTGTTTACCAGACTTTTTTTGGTATGGTGCCTGGTTAGCTGCAACAGTATCTTCCCGGGTTAATTTCACATGACATTTGATGATATACATTCCAGGATAATTGTATTATCTAGTCTTGAATATAATGCTATAGTACCTAGCATAGGCTACATATGTGTGGGTTGAGAATTCCATAGACAGACACTGGCCTGTTGGCAAACCAATAGACGCCACTTTGATCTCTTAGGGAGACAAAAACTACTCCATGGCTCTCTACATAGGATTAGATATCCTCTCAAATACAGTTGGAAAGCAATAGAGACCCAGAGTCTTTTTAAGGGGGAAACGCCCACTGACGGCGTCTGACACTCGTTGTTGCCAGAGTTTAGAACACAATGCTATTTCTTGAGCGTCAGGCCCATAGAGGATAGTTCATTACAATGCAAGTGTTTCAATGCCAAACTTAAACTCTCTGTTTTAGCCATATCTCACTGTCTTTCTACAGTTTCATCTTTCCTTTTAATGGCATTCACTCCGAGAGCATTACAAAGTCAAGTCAAAGTAGCTTTATTGTCAATTACTTTGCATGTTAAGACAAAACGTTTCCCACTCTCCCACGGTGAAACATATAAAGTGCACACGCACAACAACAGATAAGACAAGACATGTCCTACATATAGATATACATATAGATATAGTTATAAACATACAGATACATGTACAGCAGCATAAGTTTACTTTACCTCCCGCTGGGTTGTTTGTATTCTTTTGTACTGATCCTAATATTGTGTTTGACTGATTGACTGGGGTTTAATATTGTATTAGGTCTCTCATAGAGACATTCAGCAAAATTGTTCATGTTTTTACCATGGATGCAACAAAAGCTTCCTAGACAGTTAATAACCATAAATAATAAAAGAATATGACGGGTAAGACAAGTTGCACCTGAATAAGTCCCCAAACTAATATCATGTGTCAGCATTTCATTGAATTTCCAGGTGATATGTGTGTGCCTGTGTTTGTGCGTATGTATGTTTGCATGCACAGTATGTCCCGGAGGAGGGTACATGTGTGACAGGAGAGTGAGTAGATGGCAGAAGGCAATAGACAAAGCAGTAACAGACACAGACACAGACACACACACACACACACACACACACACACACACACACACACACACACACACACACACACAGACACACACACACACACACACACGCACACACACACATCACATACCATACGCTCAAGTCCTATTTATGTGCTCTACACCTCAGGAATGGGTGAGGTATTTTTCCCATGTCCTTATGAGTTATCTGTGCCTGTGTTTGTGCTATGGAATGATTGGGTGAGTTATTTCCCCTGTGTCTTGTGTATGCTTTAGTCCTTCTCAGTAGAACCTTATTACACATGCCCCCAATTGATTTGTTCAACTTGTTCTTTGCCAAATGCCAAAAATGGAAGAAGAAACTGGGAGTAAATGACGTGAAGGGCTAAGAGACATTTCCTCCTGAACGCCTGTTTGGAATGCCATTTAATGAATTATGATTTTAGATCTTCACTTTTCTGTCCACTTGCATCCAAAACAGGTGCAGCAGGATGGGGAAACACAACAGCAAGCTGGCCCCAGAGGTGCTGGAAGACTTGTCCAAGAACACAGAGTTCAATGAAGTCGAGCTCAAACAGTGGTACAAAGGCTTCCTGAAGGACTGCCCCAGCGGTATCCTGAACTTGGATGAGTTCCAACAGCTCTATGTCAAAGTAGGCAAAAAAACTCTGCCTTCATATACTCATCTTTCTGACCTTATAATATTCACAAGGGTGGCCCTGTGTCTATCCAGGCTTAGCAACACATAAACAGTCAATCTAGATAGTAATGATATGTTCTGCTGTACTTGTAGGTCCACAGTCCTTCCTAATACACAATTCATCAGTTATATCATTTTGTTTCCTGAACTTTGAACGATAAATATTGAAATAAATGATTACAGAGCAGGGCTCTTTCCCCCTTAGCTTGAGAGCCTCTCACTCTTCTGTTTGTTCAGCATCAGGTGTCTCAAAGCTGCAATTAGTAAGGTTGCTCCCCAGGGTGAAAATGGTTCAGTATTTGGAACAAGCACTATCAGATAAACACAGTTTATGGGGCCGAATTTATTTTTAACAGAAGGGCTTTCCATGATCACTGGTAACCATGACCATTCCTTGATGTACGTATGAAGGGTTGAAAGCAGACTCTGTATGTCATTCTAACTTTTCTCAGGCAATAGCAGCTGAAGGTAATCTCCTAAATGTCCCCTAATTGTGTACATTTAGTTGTTCTTTTGCTCATATCCCTCAGTTCTTCCCATACGGTGATGCCTCGAAGTTCGCCCAGCATGCCTTCCGGACCTTTGACAAGAATGGGGATGGCACCATTGACTTCAGGGAATTCATTTGTGCCCTGTCCATCACCTCACGGGGAAGTTTTGAGCAGAAACTCAATTGGGCCTTCAACATGTATGACCTGGATGGAGACGGCAAGATCACACGTATGGAGATGCTAGAGATCATTGAGGTGGGTGTAGCTGCATTTACAGTAATGTGCAAACGTTTTAGACACTAAGGCTTGCACAAGTGCACAATTTTAGAAATCGAGAATCGATTCCTGAAAAACTCAACTAGTGTTTGTGTGTGTTGGGGGGGGGGGGGGGGGGGGGGGTTGGGCTAGTCTAGACTTGATTTTTGAGCCATCCCTGAGAAATCTTTCCACAACTCAAAATTACCTCACGTTTATCTCATCACAATGACAGTTGGGATAGGCAATTTGTAATTTTCAGTTTTATCAAAGCACTTCTAAACAATTGATATCTGCTGTCGCCATCCTTCCTATTATTTTCCAAGGGCTGTAATTGAAAACTGTGTGTGTGTAGAACTTGAGATCCTTTGGAGGAGTCATTACCTGGTATAGGCAACAATAACAATAGCAATAATAACAACAGCAAATTGCTAATACAATAATAGCAAGTAAAATGATGAATATAAGCAGGAGGAAAAGTACAAGACATACACAAGTGAATAGAATAAATCAATTCAAATATGAAGAAAAGTAGATAAAGAATACATTAATATAAAGAACTATGTAAGGATATCCAAAGATATGTGAAGATATGCACTCAGTAATGTATGTAGGTGCAGCTGCTCTCTTTCGAGGTGAAAAAAGGCTATTATTGACACTTTGGGAGTAAAGATACTTCTCAGCGCTCTTGTTCTGCCATTTCATTTTCACCAGCTTCAAGCTTTTCAGACAACAATGCCTCACCACGGCAACCAATTGAGCAGCATTACCAGTTTTGGATGACATTTGTGATGTTTGTGCACTGATTAGCTTGTGTGACTGAGTAGGCGTATGCCGTGGATAGCCTCCCTGTACATGTGCCAAATAGGCAGGGTTGTTCATCTGTCCTTGTCCAATTTCTCTTTGTTTGTTTATTTTTGTGCCTCTGTTTGTGCTTCAAATATACATACTGCATGGTTCAACTTTCATGTTCTTGTCTCTGGCTGTCTTCAGAAGTCCTCGTCACTTCCATTGATGTCATTTCTTCACCTCATAGCTCTCTCCATTCATCCACCTCACAATCTCTCTCATATTTCTCCTTTTTCCCTTTCTCCTGCATGTCTTAGGCAATATACAAGATGGTTGGTACAGTGATCATGATGCGGATGAATGAGGATGGACTAACTCCACAACAACGTGTGGACAAGATCTTCAGCAAGATGGACAAAGACCACAACGATGAAATCACCCTAGAGGAGTTCAAAGAGGCGGCCAAGAGCGACCCATCTATTGTCCTCCTATTGCAGTGTGACATGCAAAAGTAAGGGAGAGAGGGGGACAGAGAGGGGGAGTTGGAGAAATGGAGTTGGGAGAGAGAGAGAGTGAGACTGAGAGTAGTGAAAGGGAGAGGTAAATGGAGAAGCAGACTGAAGGAGTGATGTAGCTGGTGTGGAAAAAAAATGTACAGAAAAGTGAAGATAGGGAAAGATAAAAATAAATGGGATGAGGTAGCTAAGGAGAGGAAGTAATGTGGGCAGTGACAGGTGAACAATGTGTGTCTGTGTGTAAGTGTGTGTGTGTGTGTGTTGCTTTTAGTGATGTATTGCCTTTCCCCCACCGTCAATCAGCTGATTAATATCTGCCTTTGAGTAGAGTGGACCAATCATGTTTCCCTTCCTCTCTCCCAGCTGTAAGCAGACAGATTAAGAGTTAATTTGAAGATAGTGACGTGTTAAAGCAGGGCATGGGACTGGCCACCCCTTCATTTCAGCCGTGACTTGTGATGGTTTCAGAATCTGAGCAGCTGCAGAGAGGACAATATTAATGGGTTCTTATGAAAGACAAGGTTACCCTCCCCCATGAATTGAGTGAAACTGCACTTCTGCATACCCACACATCTGCATACCCTTTCAACCTTCTGGAAAAGGCACCACAGAAGATACTGGTGGGAACTAAAATTACGAATGGCTTGTCTAATGAAATAGAATTACTTTCACCATAAAATGTCAGATATTAGCCAGATAGAATGCAGTCCCATGCAGTAAGCTAAATGACACAAACATTCTCTAATAAAAGCCAAGTCAAAAATAAATGTAGCTTCACTCCCATTGTGAAGACAGGCGACAATGACTATGTTTGCACTGAAATGGAGCCGTATGATGACACTGGTTATGACCACTCTCTTGCCTGAATGTTCTTGAAATGTAAGCAGTCTATACCCTATTACAACAGCCACCCCTTGACTATGTAGGTTCTAGCTAACTATGTTAGTGCTTGCAATACTTTCAGAAAAATAACTGAATTCACAATTTAGTGTGTAGGCTAATATGGTGAAGTTGATGGTCTGCAGTTAGTGGTTGGAACTAACAGCGTACACAGCAAAGGAACTGCTCTGCCAAAATGGAAAAGTCAGTTGAACTGTAAGAGTTTGCATTTTTGTTTGGTTTTGAAGACACAACAAAGATAACTAATAGCAGGCCCATTGTTATATTCATCTAGCTACCTCGTTTCCCCACTGTCGGGAAGTTGCAACACTATTGAGAAGTTGCTATACTTACTATTGTCCAATCTATTTCCAATAGGGTAATGACACCTAGGTTACACGGACTCTGCCCCATTTGACCACACCACAGTGGTGGAGGCCTATCAGCCTATCAACTCTAAAATTGGTGACACAAAATATCATAAGGATTGGTAGAAGCTGGCAGCTTATTTCATAGGCTTGTCTGCAGAGAGAAAACATTGTTTATGTCCCTACCTAAATGATGACATGAGTTAGCTATGTAATGCACAAATGTATGAATGTCATTGTGGCAAATATAGTGCACCTAGTTTTTGAAGCAAATCAACTATTATTGGAATTTTTTACAGTAACTTCACTTTTCAGGGTTAAAGCATTAAACAAGAATATAAAGTGGAGTTCTATGATGTTTATTTGTCAAACACTGGAAACAAAGTAGAATGTACCGTAACTGTAAACACAATAGATATTGAATCCATACTGCACACAGAGAACCATTCAGTACATACAACAGTCAGACATGTAACACTGCCATGTGCTGGGAAACACAGGAGCTTTGCTGCTCTCCCTACTAAAGAAGATAACAACAAAATGACTAAAACAAACATGTCAAAACAGAAGGATAAATTCAGATATGAGAATTATATAGTCGACATTATGAATGGTGAGAGAAAATTGAAGACAGAATTATGCAGGCCTTAAAGTTTAGAACGTTATGATACCAAGTTCTAATATATGATATATATGATCTATGAAAAATGTATGATATATGAAATTTATCTCTGGTATCTCTGTCCACCATTCAGAAAGAGAAGAGAATCGTTTCTGTTTTATTTTTTTATATTCATTTTGTTTATTATTATTTTATTTATTATATGTATGACATGTTATATATTTATTTTATTTTGTCCATTTTATTTATTTCATAATTGTTTTAAAATATACATCAGAATAGTTATCAACACATATAATAAACAGTACATATTACATACATTGGTGAACATAAAATGTGTGTGTGTGTGTGTGTGTGTGTGTGTGCGCGTGTGTGCGTGCGTGTGCGTGTGTGTGTGTGGGTGTGTGTGTGTGGGTGTGTGTGTGTGTGTGTGTGTGTCAAATGTAGTCAATACAAATCTTGGCCAGTCACTTTATATTCTATTGCACATTTTAAAACAAAAGGAGTTGAACCAAAATGTTTTCCAGTCAAGGTAACTACATTTACAAACAAAACTAAGTAAATGAGTAAAATGAATAAGAGTTAAATGGCCAAAACTAAAATGACAGACAAATAAAATGAACATAAAAGATAAAAAGAAATAGGAATTAAAAGGGAAAAAATTAAATGAACATGATAGATGAGCAAGCACACTTTTGAATCAAAAGAAAACGGGTAAGAAGAGAATGGCATAAAACCACTGATTGAATAGAACACAATAAAAGAGCAACAAAATTGAATGAGTGAACTTGACCAAATAAAGACAGAACGACCCCAGACTGAACTAAAAGCACGACCTCAAACCAAACTAAAATGCAACTAAAAGGGACATGTAGTTAAAACCCAGTCCAAGATCGCAGCAGAGATCATATAAAACGTTGGTTATACTGTATGTACTGTTTATCATATGAGTGTGTGTGTGCACAATGTAAACTAATTTACACACTCTACTGAGGCATACACCAGTTGCAGTCACACACATTGTTTGTAGTTTCTACTAATCACATTTCTGTAACTAGAGTGTTTTCTTGTATGGTTCTACATACTCATATTCCTGTGAGTCGTCTCAAAATCGAATTTATCTTATTAGCGTGTATGGTCTGTATGAAACTTCATTGCAAATTTAGAATGCAACCTTATTATAACAGAGAGATGATCTGAAGTAGATGATACATTTCTTTCGATGTCATCCACCTTTGACCTCTTCTCTCTGTTCTCCGAGCTGGTCACCTGGTTTGTGTTGAACTTTGGAAGCGCAAAAAGGGAATTAGGCAAGGTAGACACCGAAACTCATCTGATCTGTCATCTGATAGTTTCCGAAATGTCCTTAAATTATTTGCTTGGTTTATTCGCCATTTGGGATTATTCACATTGCAATGGATATGAAATATTACCAGGGGCGCCTCACCATTAGGGGCCGGTGCATGTTTATTACATACGCTGGTAGCATTGTCCGATACATCCCAAATAACTTCCTGTAACGGTTGAGAAAAGGTCAGTCCTTGCTGTCTTCCTTTGCTGAGCATGGGGCCAGCCGGCCAGTTTAACCAGATCATTTCTAATAGAGGGCTCTGGTTTAACCAAGTTAGCAGTTGAAAACACTAAGGTTGCTACCTTTTACTGGCTATGGTTGCTACACAGCTATCCATTGTTATTCATCACAGTTATGCTAGCCACTTCTTATAGAAAGACAATATAATGAAGCAAGTTGAAATGATAACTTAAATGTAGTACCTTGCCATTAGAGCAACAATTAGAGATTGCATGTTTGGGAACACACCAGCCAGAGGATATGAGCATCATTCAGCCTGGAAAGGACAGAAAACGCTCTAGGTCAGTTTTATGGCACTGCTAGTGTCACTGCTAAACTTCATACTCGCTACGGCAATGGCAACTGCAGAGAGATACTTTTCAATGTTGAAAAGGACTTAGACATGTACAGGAAATACCATGGGGCAACAGAGGTCAAATACACTTGCTATCAATTATGATTTCATGGATTGACTGAAAAGTTATTGATAAGTTTGCCCAGATGAAAGATCGTCACGCATCATTTCTTTTCAAGCGAGTCTTTTGCATTATTACAAGTGTTGTTTTCGCTGTAGGTAAGGACCCCATAAAGCAATGGGTTTCCCTGCTCTGAAATGTGGATGTGTTATTACAGTTGCAGACCACATTGATTGTATACTGCTTGATAACTCCTGCACTGTGGTACATTAATTTGTGGTAACATTTGTGATTTTATTGATGAGATGTGTTCATTGAGAAAGTACATTTGTGTGTAGTTTCACTGACGAGTCGGATGCTACCCGTACAGAGTTTAATGTGCCCCACCAGGCCTTCCGTGGTAGACTGAATATTACGTGTTTCACTGACGTCTTTGCGGTTTCCCGGAAATGATTAAATTATCAAATGAAGTCACTCCATTGAAAGAATTGTCCTTGTGCAATCAATACTTCTCTCTTGGTCTTCTGTTGGAGGGTGGCTGTTGTATGTACTGTTTTGCGTATTTTGTAAATTATTATGCTTTGAAGACGACCTTGATGATTTTGGTTTATTGATTGATAAGCGCATATATAGCGGATTCTGTTTTCACAGCATAACTGTACTGATACATGCCAGCAAAGCGAAATGCTTGCTTGGCTTTGAGTGTGGAAATAGCGTAACAGACTGGACTAGCGAGTTAGTTAGCAAGAGCGCCAGGTGCTAGGCTATCTAGTCACGTCTTTATATCAGAACTGTCATTCTGTTAAAGTAAGCACAGGATTAAATATCTAACATACCAGGAACAAAAACAACCCCTTACAAGGCCTTCCAAGCTTTTCTTTTTAGCAAATTAAACGACTGAACGACGCCATAGCAATTCTACTCGTCTCCTCCTTTCGTCCCAGCCGCTTGAGGCCAGCCTGGTAGAGGGATAAAGACAGGCTGGGGAGGGGGGAGCTTAAGTGAGACAAGAGAATCCAGAGGCAGGCAGATCATTCATACACAGAATCAAATAAATATTTTAAAACATACAATATATTAGCATACATGGAGCAGATATACATCAGGCGTACATACAAGTTGCAGGGTGTATATAGCATTATGTTGCTTTGGATAAAAGCATAAAAACCTGGCCTTTAACTTTTACCTTTTTTACGCCACATGGGTGACACTCGACTGATCTCTCCAACTCATAACAGAAATAATAATTAATATTGAGAATAATAGGAATAAAAACAATGACTAATTAAAGAAAGCCTGAAATATTCTCATAAACAACCCATAAACAAATTATAGGGAGGAGGAATAAAACTTCTATGGAGCTTAAACAGAAGTTGAGTAACCTTAGCTTATCCACCAGTTAGATCCGGTCTGAATTTTGTGTGTTTGGGAGACATTTGTCTGTAGATCCCTTACAGTATGTGCTTGAGTTGTGTATTTTTCCTTCAGCCACATCATTCATTATGGAACACACACACACACACACTCCTGTTATACCATACTATTGGAAATTACATTTTGCTACTCTAACTCTTCGTTCACACCAGAAGCGGCGAGGCTGTCAAAATGAATTCTAGTTTCCCTGCCAACAATGCCTTGAAGCTAGTAGGCCAGCTAGAATGTTCAGGAACCTTTACACATTTTGGTATCACACATACACACACTTTGTGCTTGCTTAAATTTTGAATGAGGATTGCTGACAACATTATACTTTGCAAATGTTCCTCCCTAAGTGTAGCCTATGAACTAAGCTAATTTGATCAGTATATATAACATTCTGTAGTAACAACAACAATTTCGGACACCCTGTTCATTTGGTTGGTTTTCCATATCACACATACAGACCTGGGAAACAAGTCCTAAACAACTCCAAACACTAAATCTCTCATCTTTGTCATTGCAGACAATAAACAGAACAAATGTTTTGTGGGAACTAAGGGTCATATAGGCTTTGTTTTCTAATTTTGAATTGGTTGCCGCCGAGCTGTGTCATAGCTCATTACCATAAAGTTGTCTGGACCTCAACTTCATTCTAACACCCACACTGCCCAAGACCTACCACCAGTGGTCATGCTGCTGCTCGCCACAGAGAGACGCTGGTTCACATAGAAAATGAAAGGCTTTCAGTGGCTTTGGCGCTCTTGCTGCCAAAGAGAAATCAAAGCCTGGCAGTTTGCCTGGTGTATGACGTGTCAAAGACCAAATGTCTGTGACTGTGAGAGAGTGTGGAAATAATTAACATGACTACAATTAAGTGAACATAGTGTATGTTTTGTTTACGGGGGAAACATTGCATTTGATAGTAGTAGGCAAAATGTGCCAGACTACCTTTGACAAAAATAAGAGGTAGGTGCTCAGAAAAGGAGTTGCAAGCAGAAAAAGTTGCAGCATATGACAAGCTGAGTATATGTATAAATCTACCCAACAAGTACCCTATCTCTCAACTTACTGTAAGGGGATAAATGTGCTGTTTGTGCAACATGATTCTTTTCTGCTATGTTCATGTGGAGTGTTCTCTATATCTAGAAGCTTCTAGAACAAAAATATGTAATTATTTTTGTTACTCTGAAAATAAACACAGTGATGTTCGATTGACGATTTCATTTTCTTTTTTCCCCAATCTTGTTGAACAGAACTTTTTAACCCCATTCTCTGCAGCCTATCAGATGTCTCTTACAATTTCAGACAATCACATAAATGTAAACTCGAGGGCAATTAGGTGTAAATTCAAGGGTATGGGTAATTAGGACCAAACCAAGGTTTTTGGTGTAACTATGACTCTGTACAGTGTTCTCTGAAACGATAGGTGCCACTGATGAGAAAAATACCATCTACACCATTGGAAAGTAAAATGCACCGAAGTAGAGCACAGTGAAAGGTATGTGACGGTTTAACTGGATCCCCTGTATTCATGTGTGGATTAAATTGGATGAATCCTAGAAGGGTCTGGTTGGCGTTTTATTGCTAGTCACCAGCAAAACTGTCCTGTTACCTAACTATAGGTTAACGTAATTTGTTAAGGTAAGAAAGACGGTCTCTTAATTTCGCATATGTGCAAGCCACGCCACAGGCTAGTGATTCAGTAATCCTTGTTCTGTCGAATGTAGAATGGTGTATCTTATTTCAGAATGATAAAAGAACATCACCTGTGTATGCTTGACAAAAGTGTAGATTTGCATACATTTACATTTCTGGCTGATGACTTTGGTTTCTTCACCACCAGCTTCTGGGTAGGCTTAGCACCGATCCCATGAGGATTTAAAAAATCTGAATAATTATGATTATGTGTCCTAGGCCTATACCATGTCTACAGGGTTTACAGGGTACATGCCAAATTATGTGGCACACTCCTCGTCGCCATCATACTGAAGTAAGCGGTCTGTTAAACCATGGCAGAACCATTTCTGCCGCTCAGGAGCATGACGAGCCGCTTAACTGCACAGGTTCTGCCTCAGTATGTGACATCTACAGCTCAAACAATGGTATCATACATGGTACAAGGCCTGGTTTTATTTGTTTGCTATAAGACATGAAAACTCAACAAGACCTGTTATGTTGGTTAGTAGTTAATAATACGAAAAAGCAATTATTTATTGTTTGACTCAAAATATGCAACTGCCGTGAGATCATTCTAACCTGTACACTTCAAATAGCAGCATCAAATGCAGATCTGCTTCAAGTATGTCTGTGAACAAGGCACAATGGTAACATACACTCAGTTGCCAGTTTACTAGGAACACTTAGCTAAAATTGATGCAGTCTAATACACCAACCCTGCAATAACTGTTAGCTTCATGAAGTTTATAATATTCAGTATCTGTTTAAAGTAATTTAGAGAGCTATTGATTAAACTGTGTGCTTATTTTGGAGACTGCAGTTTGTGGTGCTGTTAAATTGTATTTTGTTGTGTTTCTCTTATTTTGACCAAAGTGTTTTGGCGTCAGAGAACACTAACTTCTTTCTATATAAACCTTGTGTGATGTGTTTAGCTTTGCTTCTCTCTCGTCTGCTGCAGTCTGGGAGTGAGCCCGGGCTCTCTCTCTCTCTCTCTGAGAGTGGGTCCGTGTCGCTCTCTGGCCTGCCATGACATGGGTGAGCCCGACAAGCTAATATAAATATATAATATATTATATTAAAAGAATAAATATACTTATATGCAACTCCTGCGGTAAACTTGAGTGAATTTCCACCAACATAATTGGGGATTCCAACAACCTGATCGACGCTTCACGCTGGGCTAATCATCAGGATCTGAACCGTGCACAGGGGAGTATAGGACTCTTTTTTCTAAAGACCTCTGCCTTGAATTGAAAGGAGGCCTGGGCCTGCCAGCGAGGAGAGCCAAGGGTGATGGAATCAACATGACTGGGGATTGGACTCCGGGCTGTGTGTGAGTATATGGTATGTTTGTTTGTCCTTGTGTGTGCACTAACAGTTGGTAGCGCTTAGGATATACAAGAGAGATATATTCCTGTTCTCCTGGTTAGTTGAGACAAACTTGTTTAGGTATATACAAGAGGGGATATTCCTGATTCCTTGTTGGTTGAAGTCAAAACATTAAGGATATATAAGCGAGATATATTCCCGTTCTCCTGGTTGGTTGAGACAAACCTTTTTAGGTTTACGAAAAGGGGTATAGTCCGGTCTCCTTGGTGAGAGACGAAGAAAGCTATCTCCTGTCCTCTGGGAGGCAGACATAGCTAGGGGTATACGAAAGAGGTATCTCAATTAGATCATTTAGATGGGGATGTGAAATGAATGGCCATGAGAGGTTGTTTACAACACAGATATGACTAATATCTAATTATAAGACTGATCTCGCATTACTGAGGTGCCTGGACCCCTGAACCAGTAATTGATCACCGCAGGGAAATTCCCTGGCCTCAACCTCCTCCCGAAACGAGTGAGATGGGGGACCTCTGGTCGGGCTCGGGTTGACTAAGCACTGCGATCTCAAGAACGAACTGTGAGAGATTGAAAAGTTAAAACATAAATAACCTTAGTGTGGAGATCAGACAAAGGTAATAGATAAATGTAATGTAAAAGGTGTCAAGATCAGTTAGAGGTAATAAGATATATAAATAAAATGACTTGAAATGGGTAAAAGTGCGTCCAAATCAGAGAGACGTACATGATAATGGTAGTGAGAGGTGGTTTAAAATGTCTACAACACAGACATAATAGACTTCTCTAAAATATCAGAACGACAGAGAAAGGTATTCAAGGATCCCAGTGAACTCCCAGAACCAGCCCCATGGGCTGATGATTTTTGTAAAACCACACCTGGACATTTTTCGCCCTGACCAAACTCGCATAACTTCTATGTAGACATCAAAACAATTTCAAATACTGAATAAATGCATCTTATGGCACCTTGAAAGCAGAAATATTTTGCTAACTCACTTTTGAATACCGGTAATTTACGTTTTACCATTACTTAAGACTTCAGTGGACATTGGGCAGAGTTTGGCTATGCTAGCCCCAGTTTTAGCCTTTGGCTGAATCAAATAGTTGCAAATGCTAACATTAGCCGTCTGTGAGATAACTTAACCGGCTACCGTGACAAGTTCTTGTAAATGTTCAATCCTGTTTCCTGCTAACTTGGTTGTTGTATGGCTTGTTTGGCAAATTAATTTGGGGCCTGGCACATTTATCATTGCATGCATATTGCATCACGTTGAAAGGTTTAGTTGATGGAGGTACTCTGTGTGCGTGCGTACGTGTTCCTGTGTCCTCACTCTGATCAACGTTTGATTATTGGCAGTGCGGTTTCTGTAAGGCTGAGCAGACTGAGGCACACTGCTTTTCTCTGAACAATTTCAATTTGCCTCGTGCAAGATTAGATAAGGAGGTCTTGCTGTTATGTTGGCCTGTAATGTTTGTGAATTTAAATGCGTCTCATTGACTGAATACCTGAAGCGCTGCAGATCACACAGACATGTTCACAATGTATTTTTTCTCATGTGGCCATAAAGATTCAACTGTTTTGCTGTTCATATGTCACAAACAGACCCAGACCGAGAAGCAGACAAACTTAGAACCAGATTGTGTCTGTACAGTTAAAGTCTATGTTGAATGTTTGCAGCAGAGAATATGTGTATGTTAAAGGTCTTGTTTCTCACTTGGGTGGTGATCTGTGTTCTAAGACTTTTAACTTGAAGACATCCTTTTCATCTCATATTTCCAGATGGAGAATGCAACGTCACCCACGTAGCACCTGTTCATCTGGGTGGGGTAGCAGAACAGTCTTTTCCAGCTGAAGAAGCACACATTACAGATAATGTACCTGAACTAATTGATTTGATTAATGCAGACCAAAGGAAGGATGTTGCGAGATGAGAGAGTTGAACTCTGTTTTACTTGGGTTTGCAGGCAAAGTATTTAGTCCCATCCTCCACAATGACAGATCGCAAAATGAACTGAAAACCCTTCAGGATATTCAACAGGAATATACAATGGATGTGCCACCTGGAGAACTTGAACAGTATGGTGTCCCATTAAGATGTCTTGGAAAGAGTGCATATGAGCAGAGCCCTATGCATGAGGCCTTATGTTAGGTGAAAATTCACCCTAGTTACCTCAGGACTCCGGAGCTGCATATAAGTATATTTATTAGACAAACAACAATTGCAATCGGGCTCACTCCCAGCACAAGGCTGAAAGTGAAGCCATGATAAACACATAGCACAAGGTTTATATAGACAGAAGTTGAGCGTTCAGCACGGATAACCACGTAGTGGATTTCTGACGTCCGAGGCAAGTTTTGCAAGGTCGGAAGAAGCACAGTTCGACCCTTCTTATCACTTCTGGTCTAAACATGCTCTTGTACATATGCAGACTAAGTGGCACCTAATATTCTAAGTTACACACACACAGAGAAAAGCCATTTCATAAGCACATGATTCATACATTCTTAAGTAATTAACAGTGTTTGCAAATTATCTCCATCACCTTACATGCAAATGCTCCTTTAACTACACACCATCGAAGGCTGCAATATTACAAGATGCAGTATAACTATGTTCAGCCTGTTGAAGTCCCACTTGGGTACAATTATAGAGGACAGAAGAGGCACTGTTAATACATTCCAGTACTGGAAAGCCTCATAGCAAGATGGAAGTGCAGCTCAGCAGAGTTTGAACCTTTTTGTACACTCCGTGATGTCACTGATGGATACATCATTAGATCTAATGTCATGTTTGCATCAGACCCAGATTCTTTAAAGGTGTTGCTTTTTCAAGATGCTTTTGAGGTGGCTAGTGTCATTCCCACTATCTGCTTCACTATGCTGACTTGAGTTCAGTTTGGTCCACTCAAACATACTTGGACCATGCACTTTGAAAGTAAGCAGAGCTATTTCAAATCAAAGTCAAAGTCAAAGTCAAATGTATTTATAAAGCACTTTTAAAAACAACTCACGTTGACCAAAGTGCTGTACAATGAGATCACAATAAAATATAAAATCAAATAGAAAACAGAAACAAAACACTCAACTAAGCATCTATATACACAGAAAGCATGTAAACAAATTATCAACTCAGATCAGGAGGATCCAAATGCTAGAGAATAAAAGTGGGTTTTGAGTCTGGACTTGAAGGAGTCAATTGAGGGGGATGATCTGATAGAGAGGGGGATGCTGTTCCACAGTCACCCCTGGATTTAAGCTTTGGTTGGGGGACTGCCAGGAGCACTAAGCCAAATGCTGCATCAGATCAAGCAAAAACCTTAGGCAATGTGACTAAGTCACTTGCTGATAGACATCAATTGTTTCAGGCTTATCAGAGTTAGGGCAGTTTATTTAGCCCCGAGGTTCATGTTTCAGACTCCACAGAGCTTCATGATGGTAGGGCTTTATAAGGGCAGCAGTTGGAGGCTTTGGGATTGCCTCATCTAACTCAGTTATCACAGGTCAAGGTCAAGGTAAAGGTAGAGGCACTTCATTTGCATACGGTATCCTTGTCTATGTGATGCCGCGTCTCACAGGTGCATCTTCACCGCGTCCTAATGGCGGACGCCACAGACTTTTGATGTACTTTTAACCAGCATCAGTGACTCCTATATCCATTATTGTACATCACCACATAACATTCTAAACTGGTTTATCTGGGCTGGCGTGTGTGGAAGAATATGGGTGCACACATATCGCTGATACCATGCCAAACATTTCTAAAATATTCTACATTTAAAGCACTTTAAGCTGCATTCTTTTGCATGAAAGGTGCTATATAAATAAAGTTTTATTATTAGGGTTCCTCCGTCAGGAGGAAACCTATTGTTATTGTAGGTATTATTAGGGTTCCTCCGTCAGGAGGAAACCTATTGTTATTGTAGGTATTATTATTATTCTTGTGCCATTGGAGTCAATGGCATCCCCTAGAACCGTATGGTAACTTTTTCTGAAATTTGGCACACTCATTAAGGACAGTCCCTACTTTACTCACACCAAGTTTCATGTCTTCCACTAGACCACACTAGCGCCACCAATGGGTCAAAGTTGGACTTTTGTTAACACTGTAACTTTTGAACCGTTTGACCGATTTTCAAAAATGAGGTACCATTGGATTCCCTGGATCAAGACGAATTCAACACACCCTATGGCGTCAATTTCCGGTCATATAGATTTTCCGCAATTTCCGGTTTTATCAAAAACCTTTGAAAGGCCTCAACTCTTACAATCAAATCTTCTTCAAAATCACCAGAGATGATCTTCAGACCAAGCCTCACAGAATTTATCAAACAGAATTTTGATCCTCACAACCGTTTGTCCGGTACAGCCACTGAAATTCAGCAGAAAAGCCGCCAAACAGGAAGTGAAGTCATATCTCAGCAAATCTTTCAGATATCAACACCAAACTTGGTAAGCACGTGGAAGACACTACAACATGTTCCCATGTGCAAAGGCATTGTGATTGATATAAAGCAAATTGCATTAATCGCTAACGCTAAAATAATGCTTTACACATTTTTCATTCAAAAAGTGATACTCTGATTCAATCACAAGTTCATATGAAGACACTTGAGAATGTTTAGTACACAAATCTGAAAAAAAAGTTGACTAAGATGAAAAGTAGATTTTTGGTGAATATTTGAAACATGCATGCTTGGCTAATTGCTAGCACGATTTCCAATGTATTCTCTCCCTTTCTCCTCCTTCGCTCCCGTGCCAATTCTCACAGACACTGACACACCAAAGGCTTGGCAATACGCACACACACCATTTCATGACATTGTGGCCTGACCAAGGCCCCGCTCTCTCCTTAGCTTGAAGCCAAGGCCCTTGTGGATCTTGACAGTATTGCATTTCAAATTGAATATCCCATTGGTAAGTCTGCAGCATGGATTTTTCTATACAGTGACAAATTGTGCAGAATATACATTTTTCCCTGGTTCGCAATCTTTGGAGGAACCCGCCATTGCTGCCTGCAGCTATATTTATTAGGGTTCCTCCGTCAGGAGGAAACCTATTGTTATTGTAGGTATTATTATTATTCTTGTACCATTGAAGTCAATGGCAGGCCCTAGAACCGTATGGTAACTTTTTCTGAAATTTGGCACACTCATTAAGGACAGTCCCTTCTTCACTGACACCAAGTTTCATGTCTCCCACTAGACCACACTAGCGCCACCAACGGGTCAAAGTTGGACTTTTGTTAACACTGTAACTTTTGAACCGTTTGACCAATTTTCAAAAATGAGGTACCATTGGATTCCCTGGATCAAGACGAATTCAACACACCCTATGCCGTCAATTTCCGGTTATATAGATTTTCCGCAATTTCCGGTTTTATCAAAAACCTTTGAAAGGCCTCCACTCCTACAATTTTTGTCAAATCTTCTTCAAAATCACCAGAGATGATCTTCAGACCAAGCCTCACAACATTTATCCAACAGAATTTTGATCCTCACAACCGTTTGTCCGGTACAGCCACTGAATTTCAGCAGAAAAGCCATCAAACAGGAAGTGAAGTGATATCTCAGCAAATATTTCAGATATCAACGCCAAACTTGGTATGCACGTGGAAGACACTACAACATGTCCCCATGTGCAAAGGCAACTTCATATCTTCAAAAATGATTGATATAAAGCAGATTGCATTAATCGCTAACGCTAAAATAATGCTTTACACATTTTTCATTCAAAAAGTGATACTCTGATTCAATCACAAGTTCATATGAAGACACTTGAGAATGTTTAGTACACAAATCTGAAAAAAAGTTGACTGTAAGATGAAAAGTAGATTTTTGGTGAATATTTGAAACATGCATGCTTGGCTAATTGCTACCACCATTTCCAGTGTAATGTCTCCCTCTCTCCTCCTTCGCTCCCCGCGCGGCTTGCCCCAGTTCTCACAGACACAAACTTCCACCTGACACACCAAACACTTGTCAAGACGCACACACACCATTTCATGACATTGTGGCCTGACCAAGGCCCTGCCCCCTCCTTAGCTTGAAGCCTTGTGGATCTTGACAGTATTGCATTTCAAATTGAATATCCCATTGGTAAGTCTGCAGCATGGATTTTTCTATACAGTGACAAATTGTGCAGAATATACATTTTTCCCTGGTTCACAAAGTCTCAAGAACCCATAATGTCACCAGCATGGATATTTCTCGACAGTGACAATTTGTGAATAATTTTAAAAAATGTCTTCAAATCAGCCATTGATCCAATTATCTGCCCAATGTTGTGTACATGTATGAAATACATGTCAGTGTCATGTCAATTTTGTAATGATTGGAATGTTGAGGAGGAACCCGCCATTGCTGCCTGCAGCTATATTTAGGGTTCCTCCGTCAGGAGGAAACCTATTGTTATTGTAGGTATTATTAGGGTTCCTCCGTCAGGAGGAAACCTATTGTTATTGTAGGTATTATTATTAGGGTTCCTCCGTCAGGAGGAAACCTATTGTTATTGTAGGTATTATTATTATTATTATTCTTGTACCATTGAAGTCAATGGCAGGCCCTAGAACCGTATGGTAACTTTTTCTGAAATTTGGCACACTCATTAAGGACAGTCCCTTCTTCACTGACACCAAGTTTCATGTCTCCCACTAGACCACACTAGCGCCACCAACGGGTCAAAGTTGGACTTTTGTTAACACTGTAACTTTTGAACCGTTTGACCAATTTTCAAAAATGAGGTACCATTGGATTCCCTGGATCAAGACGAATTCAACACACCCTATGGCGTCAATTTCCGGTTATATAGATTTTCCGCAATTTCCGGTTTTATCAAAAACCTTTGAAAGGCCTCCACTCCTACAATTTTTGTCAAATCTTCTTCAAAATCACCAGAGATGATCTTCAGACCAAGCCTCACAACATTTATCCAACAGAATTTTGATCCTCACAACCGTTTGTCCGGTACAGCCACTGAATTTCAGCAGAAAAGCCATCAAACAGGAAGTGAAGTGATATCTCAGCAAATATTTCAGATATCAACGCCAAACTTGGTATGCACGTGGAAGACACTACAACATGTCCCCATGTGCAAAGGCAACTTCATATCTTCAAAAATGATTGATATAAAGCAGATTGCATTAATCGCTAACGCTAAAATAATGCTTTACACATTTTTCATTCAAAAAGTGATACTCTGATTCAATCACAAGTTCATATGAAGACACTTGAGAATGTTTAGTACACAAATCTGAAAAAAAGTTGACTGTAAGATGAAAAGTAGATTTTTGGTGAATATTTGAAACATGCATGCTTGGCTAATTGCTACCACCATTTCCAGTGTAATGTCTCCCTCTCTCCTCCTTCGCTCCCCGCGCGGCTTGCCCCAGTTCTCACAGACACAAACTTCCACCTGACACACCAAACACTTGTCAAGACGCACACACACCATTTCATGACATTGTGGCCTGACCAAGGCCCCGCCCCCTCCTTAGCTTGAAGCCTTGTGGATCTTGACAGTATTGCATTTCAAATTGAATATCCCATTGGTAAGTCTGCAGCATGGATTTTTCTATACAGTGACAAATTGTGCAGAATATACATTTTTCCCTGGTTCACAAAGTCTCAAGAACCCATAATGTCACCAGCATGGATATTTCTCGACAGTGACAATTTGTGAATAATTTTAAAAAATGTCTTCAAATCAGCCATTGATCCAATTATCTGCCCAATGTTGTGTACATGTATGAAATACATGTCAGTGTCATGTAAATTTTGTAATGATTGGAATGTTGAGGAGGAACCCGCCATTGCTGCCTGCAGCTATATTTATTATTATTCTTGTGCCATTGAAGTCAATGGCAGCCCCTAGAACCGTATGGTAACTTTTTCTGAAATTTGGCACACTCATTAAGGACAGTCCCTTCTTCACTGACACCAAGTTTCATGTCTCCCACTAGACCACACTAGCGCCACCAACGGGTCAAAGTTGGACTTTTGTTAACACTGTAACTTTTGAACCGTTTGACCGATTTTCAAAAATGAGGTACCATTGGATTCCTTGGATGAAGACGAATTCAACACACCCTATGGCGTCAATTTCCGGTTATATAGATTTTCCGCAATTTCCGGTTTTATCAAAAACCTTTGAAAGGCCTCCACTCCTACAATTTTTGTCAAATCTTCTTCAAAATCACCAGAGATGATCTTCAGACCAAGCCTCACAACATTTATCCAACGGAATTTTGATCCTCACAACCGTTTGTCCGGTACAGCCACTCAAATTCAGCAGAAAAGCCTTCAAACAGGAAGTGAAGTCATATCTCAGCAAATCTTTCAGATATCAACACCAAACTTGATAAGCACGTGGGAGACACTACAACATGTTCCCATGTGCAAAGGCAACTTCATATCTTCAAAAATGATTGATATAAAGCAAATTGCATTAATCGCTAACGCTAAAACAATGCTTTACACATTTTTCATTCAAAAAGTGATACTCTGATTCAATCACAAGTTCATATGAAGACACTTGAGAATGTTTAGTACACAAATCTGAAAAAAAGTTGACTGTAAGATGAAAAGTAGATTTTTGGTGAATATTTGAAACATGCATGCTTGGCTAATTGCTACCACCATTTCCAAGGTAATGTCTCCCTCTCTCCTCCTTCGCTCCCGTGCCAATTGTCACAGACACTGACACACGCGCAATGTAAGCAGCTTGCTAGTGGCGTGATTGACAGGTCAACAAACCAATCTCACTATAACCTCACCCCACGCGCCAGTCTCCTCCTCCGCCATCCGTTGGCACAACGAATTCCAACGTGCAACGTAGTCGCCATTTTATGCTATTATTTTGTGGATACCGAGAAGAGAACAGAATTTCTGGTGTGGAGAAGATTTTCGTCTACATTTGACCGTAAGTAATAAAAGCATACCTATTACTGTTTAATTCGTATGATAACTGCAACACGATTTGATTCTGTTTTTATTCTTGGTTACTGTATTTGAGGTAGCGCAATTATTTTTGGTCGAAATGGTAGCTACCTTAGTTAGCTGGATAGTTATCTAGCATTAGGGAGAAGGCAACATGGTACCGATAGGTGTTTGAGGAATTGTGTTCAGAAAGTGATTTAACCAAAGGCCAGAAGTTTAACACAGTTTGTCTGCGTTGATGAATTCAAATGAAGTGTTATATTGACTTGTTCCAGTATCACTTTGTGACTCTGACATTGTAACATCCACAACACCGTACAATCATTTCATTTCCTTTTGCTTCTTGGCGTTCTTGTGCACGTTTGTGCGTTTAACAGCTCTTGTTTGTGTGAGCGAGCATTTATCTGTTGATGCCCGAGTTTAATAAAGCCAGGCTATTAATAAAAAAACGTACGTAAATGTGCCATTAGTATAAACAGATGAGAAATTGATTCCGTCTGGGTCGGTTAGGAAAAAAATATTTGAATGTGTGTCGGACTCGGGCCGTCTCGGTTACTATTCTGTCGGATGTTGGTCGGCGTCGGATAGAAAAAATTGCCCCGATCAATGCTTTAATGTACATGTGTTTGTACAGATAATTGTGTAGGCTTTCAATATTAGCATAGTCTTGCAGGGCTCGACATTATTACGCTTTGTCCGCTGGTTTGGGAGAAGTGTTTTTTTTTTTAGGGCAAGTGGAAAAGAAAGGTTTGCAGATTCTGAGGATAGCTCATGGAAGTTCATTTAGCCAATGTTGTAGCTATCTAACGTCAGTTGGCTGTATTTAAAATTTCACTGGGTGTTGCAGCTGTTTCATTCACTGAAATAATTATGAAATGTTATGTTCTATTAGCCATACCCTTACTTGAGCAAGTCACAGTATTTCCAAGCTTTGATAGTGTAACTGAGACGACAGTAAATAATTCATCTTTTGCTTCTGTGGACGGCGTTTCAAATGAATGTGCTCTACGTACCTGTACGGTTGTGTTATTCAAGATTTACATGTCATTGTGGATGTAATTGTGGTGTTTTAATTAGTGCGTTCCAAGTTTTTCTGACGGTCTTCATAGCGCAAGTAATTTTTTTCGAAACTGTAGTTGTCTAGTTAGCTAGGCTACCTTAATTAGCTGCATAGTTAGGCTACCTACCATTAAACTCGTAGCAATGGTAGCTAGACTACCATGCTTGTTTTACTTGCTACGTATTAAGGGGTTCAAGGTTTGATCGTTTAGAAGCTCCATTGAAAGCCTATAGAACTACAGTACAGTATTTTTGTAATTGTTCGTTTGATACGATTAGCTATTGAAGTGTTAGCAGTAGTACTAATTTGAACATAGTGTTTGCTTCTGTGAGACAGCGTTTTAAATTAATGTACTGTAGCCTACGTACCTGTACGGTTGGGTGGCATTGTTAATGTAATTTTGTCTGTGCGTTCCAAGTTTTTCTGACGGTCCCCACATGCAAGCTATTCTTTTCGAAACTGTAGCTACTGTAGCTAGCCTCGTTTCTTGCATAGTTACCTAGCATTAGTATCAATGGTAGCATGGTTGTTTTACTTGTTAGCTTTGTTTGGGTTCATGGTTTTATCGTTTAGGAGCTCCATTGAAGGCCTGTAGAGCTACAACAGTACGTTCTGATGTTGGACAAGAAGGCTTGGTTCGCAGTCTCCGCTCTAATTCATCCAAAAGGTGGTGTATTGGGTTGAGATCAGGACTTTGTGCAGGCCAGTCAAGTTCGTCCACACCAAACTCGCTCATCCATGTGTTTATGGCCCTTGTTTTGTGCACTGGTGCACAGTCATGTTAGAACAGGAAGGGGCCATCTCCAAACTGTTCATACAGTTTGGAGCATGAAATTGTTTAATTGTTTACAATGTTAGTGAATTATTGCATTTCAGGAAATAATTTTTTAGGTAGGGAATATTGAATGGATTGGGCTCAGTGTAGTATTTTGTAATGACAAGTACAAGTTGGGTATTTTGTCATTCATGCATTCCTACTACATGCTCCTGATTATGTAATTTACCAACAGGTACATCTTATAGGCTGTGTTTAGTTGTTTTAAGTTTCTAATGTGAGTCAATGGCTTGGCAGTATCTTAACAGTAAGGTTTGGTTACTTGTGATAAACTGTCATCATTCTGTTTCTGTATGGTTACATTTAACAGACTTAAATTTGAATGTAGACAGTGTAAATTGAATAAAATGAATTATTGGATGTCTAAATATATTTTTTTAAGTAAAGAGATTGGTTTTTGAGAATCCTAACCATTTCAATATTTTCTTAAAGGTGTGTATACTAGAACTGTTGAGTATGAAGTTATAATAATGTAAGAGTATGAAATTGTTAAGCAGTAATGTGGTATGTTACATTTAATAGTTTTTGATGATTGTTCTATGTGTTTTTTAGATGCCACGTGCAAGCAAGAGTTCCAGGGCAGCCAAGAAAAGGATATCTTCTCCAGAAGACCAAGGATCCACTGTTAAGGTTAGACTTCCTTGCTAAACCAGCGTGTTTAAGTGAGAAGATTAATTGATAAATGTGAATGAGCATTTTTAACAACGTCTTTGTTACGGAGCCATTTTTAAAATGTCCTAATTCAGTCTGTATAGTTGTGATTGTGTGTTTTTTCTTTGTATTCTCCCCTCTTTCTTCCTATTCGCTGCAAGCAGGTACGGTCTAGTTGGCGGTTGTTGGCGGTTGGCTATCAGTCTCCCTACCTCTTGATTGCCAATCAGCTGTGCACTTCCAATGAGCGGTTTAGTTGTCAACCTAAAATGACCACACTGGTCAGCTGTTTGACACATTGGTTTGGAAAGTTGCTTGTTTAGAGAGTTGTGGAATCAGAGAGACTTTTTGTTGAAATCATTGTAAATGTCGTTAATATTTTGTTAGAATGGTTTGCTTCATAGTGCAGTCTTTTAATAGAGCAGTTATTTTGATATTGTGCTTTAGGTTTGTTTGTTTTTGTTCACTGCACACGGGGCTTTGGAATAGGTAAGCTGTCCTTCATGGGCATACACCATCACACAGCTAACCTGTGTTAACACACTAGATAAGAAACTGTGCCACCCCATGTATGTGTAGTGTAGGTAAGTTTATGTGTTTACTAGATAGGATACTTTTTGGTATTTGCTTTTGTTTTGGCATCATTCCATCTTTATTCCCCTGTGATGAATGTGCATTTTCCACACATTGCCATTCCCTCCATGTTAAGCAAAGAGGGTTTAACAGTAACTGACTACTGTTTGCATTAAGTGTTAGGGTTTAAGATGTATTTACTGAAGTGAACTGTAGGGTCGATAAAAGTATAACAACTACAGTTTATCATGTAACAGTGAGTAGAGCCTTCACTTGATTGCCTTAATGCTTGTTTTTTGTGAATGTTTAAATGGAATCAACTTCCCCTTTCTATCAGGCAGGCTCATTCATTATTTTTAAATCAAACCTTAAAACACGCTAGTGTTTCCCACTACGTCTTGAGTTGTGATTTTTAACTTATTGTACTGTTATTGACTGTTTTTTGTGTTTACTATGTATTTTATGGTGTCTTTTTTGATAATTTTTTTGTGCTGTTGTTTGGCACCTTGGTCAGCTTTTGCTGTGTTAGAGTGTGCTTTATAAATAAAACTTACTTACTTAAATGCAGAGTGATGCGGAACCTATTTTAATGTTGATGGCTACAGTTACTGTTTGAATCATGTATTAATAAATATGTTACTAATTTCATATGTCATGCTAATCAATGAAATTGTCCTCTTATGATAATACAGGAACACAGTCCTCCAAGTTTGACAAAATACAGACCATGGCATTCCAAATGTTTTCCTGTATTGTATGAAATAAAATTGTCTTGTGGTTGGTGCCACTTATTTATGCACTACAATGTGTATGAAAAGTTGTAAACTTTCTTCTGGCCCATATCAAATAACCATATATTTTTGATGAGCAATAATTAAAAAAATGTGTGATGTCACTGCTAATATCAGTAATGTACACTTGAAAAACTATATACCAATGTAGCATTATGAAGACTGGTACTGCTGATGTGTAGTTATTCTTCCTTACTTGATAGCTTTTCCCTGTTTTTCAGATGCCGAGGAAGAAGAACTGGCGGAAAGGGCGTGATCACTTGGCTGCTGCTCCAATATGTAGCGCCTTGTCTGATTTTTCTCTATCCACTGATCCCCACTCTACCCCTTGCGATATCCCATCTTCCTCTTCATCCCCCACCCCAAGCTTCATCTACTCTGATTTTCCTCCTCTTCCGACCTCTCGGTCATCTATCTTTAGGCCCTGTGAGTCTCTTTCACAGTCTGTGCCTGTTGTGAGCTGTGATAATGTATCGCAGTCTCTTTCAAGGACCAGTGGAGCATCGTTCACACTGCCTCTGCAATCTATAAGGTGTGCAGCCATTGGGGCATACTGTTCTCACGGTGAAACTCTCAGTAACCAAGAAAAAAAAATGGATACAAAACTGGCAAACTTTGGTACAAAACTGGCAAACTTTGGTACAAAACTGTGCAACACTGCAAACTTTGAAATGAAACTTGATACAACTCTTGCAAGCCTTGAAACATACACTATTGTAATACCTGAAGAAAAGAAAACTATCAAAAGTCATTCAACAAACTCTGTTGAATACATGAACAGTGGTGAGCTGTCCAACACCGTGCCTCCAAGCTGTCATAACAGGTATATACAAGGATCTTTTCATCAAGGACATGTGATGTTTGAAGATAATGCAGGTGTACAATGTGTGGCAAACAGTTTAACAGCAATGTTGATGAATAAACTGAAAGATGTGTGCACGTGGCAAAGTAGTGACCTTGATAATATTCTTGTGAATGGAAACATGCTTTATACGTCAGTAAAGAACTGCAATCAGGGAAACCATACTCATCTTTTGGTAAGTGATTTGCCAAAGTCTCATGTGTTGCATAATGTTGATTTTACAATTAATCTTGGACAAGCGTTTAGTGGCATAGTAGGAGTACATGAATATGATTTAGAGTTGGCAGATATGGCAATAAGCCTTTATGAAGCACTGCAGAGAGTATTACTAGGAGATGACAGCTGTTTTTTGACAATGAATGAAAGTACTTGTGCCATTATTAAACACACCAGTGGTTATGCAGTATTTGACTCTCACTCACGCAGCTATGATGGCCTTGTTCATCCAACAGGAAAAAGTCTTGTGTGTTTCTATCAAACTTTTGAGGATATGTACAGTCAGCACATTAATAGGCTTGCAAGTTCAATGAATGCCCCTGGAAAACATTTTGAGGTAACTGGAATCAGCGTAACAATGAGAAGTGAAGACGGCAACACTACAGCACTACACAGGTCTAGTAGACGGAAACGCAATGCCAGGAAACCACAAGTAATGACAGAGGTGTTTGTTGATGGGAATATTCATGTTCCCGAGAGTACTTTCAAAACACAAACTGTGTGTGGTCATGCATTGCCATCACAAAATGAGAATTTCTTGTGTGAAAACCATAGGCCTATCAATGTTACTAGTGCTGAAAGACTTTTGACAACAAAAGGGATTGATCTAACTGTAGACAACAACAGTGAGTGTATTGAACACAATGTTGAACAGAGTAAGAATGCTGATGATGTTGTTGTTGGTGATGTGACACTGCCAACATGGACGTTTTCTCCCTTAACATTTATCAATCAAACTGCGTTATGTTCACAGTTAGATTTGCAAAATGTAAATGATAACCATGATTCAACCATGATTCAACAATGCACAGTATTAAGTTGTCCATGTGAATCAAAAGCTATTAGAAAAGATGGAAATTGCTTCTTCCGGTCACTGGCTTTGGCAATTTGCGGCACTGAAAGCCCTCACATGAAAATTCGAAAACAAGTGGTAAGACACTTAATGAAAAATGAGGAAACTTTTCAAAGGTTTCTGAGAAGTGAATACACCTCTGTAGAACATTACATAAAGTCTTCACGAATGATGTATGCAAACACGTGGGGCACTGAATTGGAAATTTTAAGTGCTGCAGATCTATTCCATACTGACATATACACATTTAATTCTAATCGCTGGAACATGTACAAAAGTGTTTCAAGAACAAGTGACAATGCCATATATTTGAACCATGTCAATGGAAACCATT
Organism: Clupea harengus; assembly: GCF_900700415.2. Classification (NCBI taxonomy): domain Eukaryota; kingdom Metazoa; phylum Chordata; class Actinopteri; order Clupeiformes; family Clupeidae; genus Clupea; species Clupea harengus. The sequence continues at coordinate 26,569,090 of NC_045170.1, read as the reverse complement.
ATGAATTGGTAACATGTGTAACAGATACACATTGTGAAAGTGGATGTGCATCATTGTGCCAAGCAAAAAAAGCAATGCTAAAGTGTAATGTCAATTTGAGGAAAAGGTTAACAACTGGTAGAATACAACATTGTCAAGATAAAGCTGCTAATAAGAAGCACAAATACCAGAATGATATTCAATTTCAACAAAATTGCATTATGTTGCAACAGAAATTATATGCGACAGATGATCAATACAGAATAAACAAATTGCAGTCCAGCCAAGATCAGTACAGAACAGATGCAGACTTTCAAACTAAAGTTAAAGAATACAGTAAGAGGAAATACAAATGTGATGCAGACTTTCAAACTAAAGTTAAAGAATACAGTCAGAAGAAATACAAATCGGATGCAGACTTTCAAACTACAGTTAAAGAGTACAGTAAAAAAAAATACAAATGTGATGCAGACTTTCAAACTAAAGTAAAAGAATCTAGCAAGAAGAAATACAATTCTGATATTGACTTTCAAAGCAGTGTTAAAACACACAGCAGCCAAACATATATTGCTAAGAAAAATCAGACATATTCCATGGATTTTGTCATTGAATCTTTTAGAAAAAGTGTCAAAACAGGCCCTGAATTTGTTTGCTCAGTATGTCATCGCCAGCTTTTTCGAAAGCAAGTCATTGAATGTAAACATGATAAGTACACAACCAGTCCAACTGTACTTGCTTTGGCTAAAAAGTGCATTACAGAAACATATTTACAAACTTGTGAAGAATGTGATGATAACTGCACTGCACATATTCAATCATCTAAGTTGTGGATATGTCACACATGTGACCGTAAAATATTTGCTGGTAGAATGCCTGAACAAAGCGTAGCCAATAACTTGCATTTGGAAGCCATTCCTTCTCAGCTACAGTGCTTAAATTCCCTTGAGCAACACTTAATAGCGAAACATATTCCTTTTATGAAACTTTTGGCATTACCAAAGGGTGGACAAAATGGTTGTCATGGACCTGTCGTGTGTGTTCCATCTAATGTCAATCAAGTAACAACCATGCTTCCAAGAAATGATGGAAATGATTTAATGTTACGAATTAAACTGAAACGCAAATTAACATACAAGGGCCATTATGAATATAAACATGTACATACAAACAATGTCTACAATGCCCTAGAGTACTTAAAGTTAAATAACAAGTGGTATCGTGACATCAGCATCAATAAGGAATGGGTTAACCCTCTTGACAAAATTGACGATGTGCAACTCAGTGATGAACAACAAAATACTGCTGTGCCAATACAAATGGTTAGTGTACCAATGCACACAACAAGCGTTGCTAATGAAAGAAACTCGCAAAATCATTCAGAAACTGATGATCCTGAAGAAGAGTTGACATACACTGAACAAACACATGGAATGTTTCTAGACACATGTTTACAACCAGTAGATATTGCGCAAGAAGTCTTGGATCAACATTTTGACTCTGTGTTATCAGTTGCCCCTGCTGAGAATAATCATCCCGTTAAACTGTTAGAAGATGCTACTAATGAAGGAAAATGTTTCCCTACGTTATATCCAACAGGAGCTCCTACTTTTCATGACCTTCGCCAAGAAAAAATAAGCCTTTCCAAATATTTAAACACACGTCTACTAAATGCTGATGGCAGATTTGCTAAGAACACAGACTTTATATTCTATGCTCAGTACATATCAGAGGTGCAACAAGTTCTGTCAAATGTATCAATTGCCATGCGCAAAGGTTTAGGCACTGAATTGCCGGAAAAAGAGCAAGCCAATTTTCTAACGGATGCAGAATCTTTAAAACGAGTGTTAAAAAATGACGAAGGTTACAAGTTCTTACGACCTATACGTGGGACACCCCCCTTTTGGCAATCTGTACAAAAAGATCTGTTTGCTATGATACGACAACTAGGAATCCCCACATGGTTTTGTTCATTTTCCTCAGCTGACATGCGCTGGCCTGAAATGATAACAACGCTCTGTCATGAACAAAATATAAATGTGCCTATAGATGAACTGACTTGGTCAGAGAAATGTGCATTGTTGAAACAAAACCCAGTTACAGCTGCAAGAATGTTTGACCACAGATGGCACAATTTCTTAAAAGATGTGATTATGTCTCCAGCTGCTCCTATTGGTAAAATATCGGACTACTTTTACCGTGTAGAATTTCAAAACAGAGGCTCCCCTCATTGTCATTGCTTATTCTGGGTGGAATCAGCCCCTCAAATTGACAAAGACCCTGATGAGAAAGTTGTAGACTTTATTGACAAATATGTATCTTGTGAACTGCCATCATCAGATGATGATGAACTGTGTGAGATTGTAAACACTGTGCAAAAACATAGCACTAGGCACTCAAAAACCTGTAGGAAAAAAAACACTGAATGTCGGTTTAACTTCCCACGACCCCCATCTTGTCGAACATTTATTGATCGTATTGTCAAACCTTCACAAAATCAATGCAATACAGAACAATCACATCAACCAATGACTGAGGAAGATGAAGTAAGAAAACTGATGACACCAGACATGGCTGAAAAGATTTTGAAAATGCTCAGAACAACTTTACTAAATAGTGACCAAACATTTGAATCGACAGAGGAACTGTTTGAAAGCATCGGCATTTCACAATTGCTTTTTGAAATAGCAAATTCACAACTAACCAATAAAACCAGCGTTGTTTTAAAAAGAAAGCCCGGTGATATTTGGATTAACCAATTCAACAAAGACTTGTTAAGATCTTGGAATGCCAATATGGATATTCAGTACATTGTGGATGCATATTCTTGTGTAGTGTACATTATTTCTTATATATCCAAAGCAGAGAGAGAAATGGGATTGTTACTCGATTGTGCACAAAAAGAAGGACATAAAGGCAATCTGGATGCCAAAGCTGCATTCAAATCACTTGGCAGTGTTTACCTTCATAATAGAGAGGTGTCTGCACAAGAATCAGTATATAGACTGACTGGAATGCATTTAAAGGAATGCTCACGGAAAGTAACTTTTATACCGACAGGAGAATACCCTATGCGCATGAGTTTACCTCTCAGTGTATTGCGAGACAGAAAACGAAATGACAACAATGAACATAACACTATATGGATGACAAGTGTGATAGACAGGTATAAACATAGACCACAATCACCACTGTTTCAAAACATGTGCCTTGCCACGTTTTGCTCGGAATATCGAGTCTTGAGTCAAAGTGAAGTCCCAGTTAATCCAAGCGAATCTGTCGTTCAACTGCAGGAGAACTCTGGCCACATCAGAAAAAGATCACGCACGAAACCAGCTGTTATTAGATATGCAAAACTGTCACCCACAAAAGATCCAGAAAAATATCATCAAAGTCAGTTACAATTGTTTTTGCCCCACTATGAAGACTGTCAGTTGAAACCACATCCTTTTGTAACATACGAAGATTTTTACAATGTTGGTATTGTACGTGACTTCAGTGATGACATACACAAAGTTAAAGAAATTGTTCAGAATAATAGATCCTTGTATGAACAAAATTCTGACGAACTAGATGATGCTCAACTCATAATGGAACAACAGGTTGACTTGGATGATGCATGGGCACAAATTTGCCCCCAGTCTGAATTGGAACGCCTTCAATGTTTACAATCACAGGAGGTTATGCACAATGAAACTGATTTACAACCCATTTCAGAAAATATTCCAGACCTGACAGAAACTTTGCCTATAACTGGTAACATACAAGTTAGAAAAACATTCATGACTAAAGAAGCAGCATGGAACATAATGAGATCTTTAAATGATGAACAAGCGCGCATATTTTACAAACTACGTCAGTGGAGTTTAGAAACCGTATGGGGAGAAAAACCACAACAAATACACCTTTTTGTCACTGGTGGAGCGGGGACAGGAAAAAGCCATTTGATAAAAGCCATACATTATGAGTTGTCTCGAATTTTAGCGCAACTATGTACAAACCCTGATGACACTACAGTTTTAATAACAGCTCCTACTGGCGTTGCCGCGTATAACATTGGTGCTGCTACCATACACAATACTTTTTGTATTGGCACAGATGTGCGATTACCTTACCAGCCGTTGGGTGAGGAAAAGATCAACTCTTTACGAGCTAAACTATCCAATTTACAATTACTGATCATTGATGAAATATCAATGGTAGACACCAGACTCTTTGCATACATTCACGGAAGACTAAGACAAATAAAACAATCCGGTGATCATTCTTTGTTTGGAAAAGTTAGCATTGTTGCTGTTGGAGATTTTTACCAGTTACCACCTGTGAAAGGAAAACCTCTGTACAGTGATATGCCAGGACTGAACATTTGGAACGATCACTTTGAAATTGCAACTTTGACACAAGTTGTGAGACAAAAAGATTCTACTTTTGCTGAGCTTCTGAATCGCATACGTGTTCATGAAAAATCAACTCCTATGTTGCGTGCAGACATTGAGATATTGAAACAATGTGAAACAGGACAAGACTTGAATGTATTGCACATTTTTGCAACAAATAAACAGGTTTGCTATTATAACTCTGAAAAGCTCAATTCCATTTGCCCAAATGCTATAAGTATTGAGGCACAAGACTTTGAGCGAAATCCAAAAACAGGACGTATGGAAAGAAAGAATGGCCATCACAAAAAGGTCTTTAACAGCTGTCTTAAGCCTAGTGTCAATATGGGAATACAAGCTCGCATCATGCTGACAAAAAACATTGATGTTTTAGATGGACTTGTTAATGGTGCTGTTGGAACAGTTTTCCAAATCGTGTTTGATACAGACAAATACTTTCCCTCTGTAATACATGTTGAATTTGATGATGACAAAATTGGACAACTGCAAAGAGCTAAAATAACTACACCGGATAATACTCATCCAAACATCACAATGATTAAACCTGTAGAAGACAGAGTCTCAAACAATGGTGGAATACGGCGGCAGTACCCATTACAATTAGCCTGGGCTTGTACCGTACACAAAGTTCAAGGTTTAACAGTTAACAGTGCAGTGGTAAACTTGCAAAAAATATTTTCACCAGGACAAGCTTATGTTGCTTTAAGTCGTGTGTCTTCTCTGTCAGGCTTAGTAATTGAAGACTTGAAAGAGTCAAAGATTTATTGCAACAGTAATATCAAAGATGTTCTTGCAACGATGCCAACATTCATATCCAAACACTCACCTTCAACCACTCCATTATTCACAATTGCTTTTCATAACATTCAAAGTCTCAATGCACATTTTAAAAACATGCAAGCAAACAACAGTATTTTGAAATCACAATGCATTTGTGTTGCTGAAACATGGCTTCAACCTAACTTTCAAACTGAACATTTTGTTTTACCTAACTTCACGTTCTACAACAACACACGTTTCAATTGTTACAGTCCAATAAACAGTATAACCAAGACTTTAAAACTTCAGGCAAATGGTGGTGTTGGAATATATTGTCAAACAGATCAGAACATTGAAGTCAACACACCATGTAATACAAATTTAGAATCATTAGTCTTCCACGTTCCACAATTTCAATTAATGGCTGCAGTTGTATACAGGCCCCAAACATACCAAGTGGATTTATTTAAGGAACATTTATTACATCTTATTGCCGAACTAGACACTTTCCCAGGAGGAAAAATTATTTTGGGGGACTTTAATGAAAATCTTCTTACTTCTAAAACAATACAAACAGTTTTCCAAAAACATCATTACATTCAATTAGTTGACTTTTCAACCACTGATGCTAACACAATAATAGATCATGTATACACAAAAGATGTCCAATTTCAAATATCGCTTGAATTGTTGTCAACATATTACAGTCATCATAATGCTATACTAATTCACATACAGTAACATTATCTGCTAAACAATGCATCTTAAAACAAAACTCATAGCTTACGCAAACCATCATAAACACATGGACTAATATATTTTAAAACACACTATTTGTACAGCAGATTACTTATGCTTTGCCGCCGCGGATGGTCGACACAATGTTGCGCTCTCTTGTGCTTTTTATGTTTGGAGGAGCAGCAGCTCTCTGTGGAGCTTGGAGGAGACGCAGGCGTGGGAAGTGCGCTGGAGCGCTGGTTGGACTGCGAGAGCAGGGATTCTACTTCTACGGTAAGTTCAAACTAAATTATTCACTATATCTTTGGCTAACATTTGAACTATTTAAAGACTGAAACGTTAACTTGATTGCACTACACGCCACCACATAGGCTATTTTACTCAAACTAGTGTACTGAATTGATTACAACTGGGTAAGCTAACCTTTTTAGGCCTAAGCCATATGTGTACCTATGATTCAATTAATTTAACCACTAAATGCGTACATTGACAACCACCTACTTTAGCCTAGAATTGTCTTTAGGACCTACGTTCTTTGTGGCACCTAGGCCTATAGGTCATACTCTATACGTTCATCGTAACACGCACCATTATTCTAATTGAGACTGGTAAACTCCAATTTTCATGTCACATTTTCTGCTGTTATTCAGAGTCAAAATCTACCGTTCTGTTGTTATAATGACCGCAAATGTTTTACAACAGTTTTATGTTCGACTAAATGTTCACAGACTTTGTCAAAAAAAGTATTACTCCACACTCTTAAAGATCGCCTGAAAACTCCCTGTCTATTGATGTAATTCTGTGTCCATTCTTCAGGCAGGCCTGAATGTCGGTATTTTTGGCTAACGTTTTAATATTTCCTACAGCTAAGTGAATGTTACTTATCAGTTTCAGGGTTGACAAACTTCCTTCGATTGCTATCACAGACCTGCACTGGTAGCAATGGGCTCTGTTTACAGATTAAATATTTAGCAACAATAAACACGTAATATCAGTTGACATGTTTATTTAAAATTGGCCTCATACCAAAGCATTCTATTTGAAATTCCGCGGGTCTTCGTCAGAATTCTGTGGTGGTTAATTACGTTTCTGCTGTAATGGCACTAGCCTAGGGTACGACAGATCATCTTCACAATCTTACCAAATTGGTGTTGTTATGCATGCTGTCATCTTCTTGCCTACATGATTCTAACCTTTCCAATATTTGTGTCTGTTTTTATCTTCCCTGTCTACTTCAGATGCACACACCCACCAAGAAAACCAAAACCGAAGTCACAGGCTTCATTCATAATGTTTCACCGGTCAAGATGAGCCAGAAGCAAAAACCTTATTTCACGGCAACGATCCAAGAAGAGACAACATAAAGGGACATCGTTGTGTTCAATAAGCAACAGCACTCTGCTTTTAATGACATTGCAACTAGCAAGTATGTTAATCTTTTCTCCATCCATTAATAGACATAGCACCAGCTTTTGACATACATTATTAACTATGTACTTATCTACAAATTTCCATACCATATTCTGAATGCTGATCCATCCAATTTGTATTTTTATTTCAGAAGCCCAGTTGTGCTCAACAATCCAACCCTCCGCCCTGCGTTGCACAACCCCAAAGAGCTCTCTGTGTTGGTTGGAAGCAGTACATCAATGGACATCATACCAACTCTACACTTCATTCACCAACAACCAAGCACCAGAATGGAAGACAAAACCATAACCATAGCTGAAATATTAGCTAAACCAAGAAATCGTCAACAGGTAAATGTTTACTCCAATTTTCCAATACAATTTCATACACCACACAACTATATAAATTACACATTCATACATTGTCATTTCACACACAGTATTATTTTATTTACAAAATCACACCTTTAATTGTATAGTCCTTTACAACACATTTTCATAATTCAACCCCCCATAGCCACTGTGTGAACATATCTAATCAATGCACATTTCAGCTACACACACATTTACATTTCTTTCATTACCTTTTGAAACAACACACAATAATATATTGCACTTACCTACCATCTACCACAGCCTACATCTGTTCTCACAGTTTCTAAAATTATGCTCCCCTCTTGTTGTTCATCAGGTCACCATCACAGTGAAAATTCAAGACATCCAAGAAAACACCACCCGTTGGCTTGAACACGAATGCCGAGAAATACAGATGTCGACCTACTCCGTCGCCAACAGCACTGCCAGTATCCTGCTAACTACACAGCTGCTAACAGCTGGTACACCCTCTCACCTGTCACTGTTAAGGACTACAACAACACCATCACTGTCAGCACATCACCATCCACCACAGCAGAGACCATCAATCGACCCCCCAGACATGGTGTAGCTGCACCAGTACCAGACAATTCAGAGGAAGTCACTGGACTCATCATTGGAGCCATGACTACATCCACAATCACCTGTCCCAAAAGGCACCCTCTTTCCAACTGTCCTCCTTGTGCACTTTTCCACATGTGCCCTACATGTAACCAACATTTTATTACACCTAAGCTCCGCCACCAATGGAATGTTACCCTCACATTGGAGATAAATGACACCACTACAAGAGAATTTAAGATGGATCATAAACACTGCACCAAAGCACATCTACCTGGACACAGACCCAATCACAGTCACTGCACATTTCCTGTCCATTGGCTTGGTAACTGTGCGTGTCAAAGACGATTCTATTTCTGCACTACACCCCTGCACTACACAGCTTCTGCATCTGTTCAACAACATACAGACATCGCTGATGAGACCCTCTTCACTTTTTTGGACGAAACGCTTTCTACCTGTGACGTCTAAATCAACACAACACAACACATAGTTCTGACAACTTATTGCATTACACTCACCAAAACATACATCTTCACATACAACACTTGTCATAAACATAACCTTAACATTTCATAATCCTATTGTTTCACAGTTCTTATCTTAATAATCTTCATAATTCTTATACTTGTAAATGTTTTTATTTGATTTTCAATTGCACAACCCCTACACAGTAAATCACATTAAGTAAATATTTTACCTTCTTACTATTGTCAAACACATTCATTTTACTCTCACTTTAAATGTGTTTTCAATGTAAAACTTAAAATGTGTAAAAACACTTATCTTCATTGTACTTATACATTTGTCTTTAACTTGTATTTTTGTTCATTTGTAGTAAATTCTTTGCTTATTGTAAAAAATTACAAAAGGTTAAAAACCACCTATTTTTAAATATACATTCTTATTTTACTCATGTTCATTTTACACTTACATTTGTCTTAACTTGTATATTTTGTTCATTGCTAATAAAGTATTTATTTATTCTACAACTGCTGTCTATCTTACCACCTCACAGAATATTTACCTTGCTTACATCTCACACAGATCATCCAATAACAAATAGTCAACCACCCAGCATTCACATACATTTCCAACACAACAATGACATGGACATATCACCACATGTAACTACACTGACTCCAATTGATTAAAATTCAGTACGTATGTTTATGTAAGACACATATT
>NC_045170.1:26530740-26559187 GCF_900700415.2 Clupea harengus | reverse complement strand
TCTCCACAGTACAACATAGGCCGTTACGCCTCCGGTGCTCCTCTCCTCGGGGTCAGGCGTGTGTGGCCTATTTCCATCGGCTCATAGGTTGTGCGGGGCCTGAAGTGACTCACATTTGACGTATGAACGATGTCTTGGAAGTCCTCTTGTTCGAAGGAGATTGTCCAGACGGATGGCTAATGCCCTAGCTGGTCCAGAGTTAAGTCGTCATCTCGACAGGCTAGCTCAGACTGAATCTCAGGTCTCAGACCACGTCGGTAGACGGTAAGGAGGGATTGCTCATTCCAACCACTTCTGGCTGCAAGGATCCTGAAAGACAGAGAATAATCAGCTACTGTACGGTCTCCCTGACAAAGCTTCAGTAGCTGCTCCCCGACCTCCAATCCCCACGCTGGATGCTCAAACACAGCCTTGAAAAGTGCTTCGAATGAGGCAAGATCCTTGATGTCATCTCCACCTTGTTCCCATACCGCAGTAGCCCACTCTAAAGCTCTTCCAGTGAGAAGAAAAAGCTACCTTAGATTCTTCAGATTGAAAATTACGTGGATTCTGAACCATGTGCAAAGAGCACTGAAGTATGAAACCTCTACAGGCATTTGGGCTTCCATCAAACCTCTCAGGTTTCACCAGGGAACCATCTCGCTGAGGCGCAGGCTGAGGCAGAGGTGGTGGGCGAGCAGACAACTCTTCAGTTGGTCACGCTGTTGGCTTAGTAGCTGACCCTGAGCGGTGATGGCTTCACGAAATCTTGCTGCCTCGGCTGCATCCATGCTTTTGGTGTGTAATTCTGTCACAGACTGGAGACGAAACAAAGAAATAGGATGCAAACGCTCAAGGCGTGTTTTACTGATATAAATCAAAGTGCCACGATGGGCAAACAAGGCAGCGATCACAGGACTGGAGAACAGCACATCTTGCTGATCACAAACAATTACACACAAAGACAAAGGAAAAAGCCCAAGGCTTACATAGGCGCTCAGTGAATACATTGGCTACAGGTGAGAACTAAACTTAATGAACACATAGGATACAGGTGAGAACTAAACTCAATCATCACATTGGTTACAGGTGAGAACTAAATTCAATTAACACATTGGCTACAGGTGAGAACCCAAACATGGAGGGAAAACTAAGAAGTGAGGGAAATACTAAAACACAGGAGAGGATGAACGGACTGGAGTAGCATATGGAGCAGGAACAGGAACAGAGGAGTGTACAGCAGAGGTTGTGACACCAGGCAACTCCACAAAAAGGTTATTGAAAAGCATAAGCCAGGGGATGGATACAAGAAATGATCACTGAGATCACTGAATATAGCTTAGAGTGCAGAAAGCAACCAATAAGAAATGGAAGGAATATGGCACAGCCATAAATCTGCCTAGTGCAGGCCGTCTTCAAAACCTGAGAGAGCTGGGAGGAAGGGGACAAGTGAGGGAGGACACCAAGAGTTTGTCAGAATGTAAGTGCAATTTTCTAGACAAGTGGAAGAAGGCTCTATGGTCTGATGAGACCAAAATGGAGTTGTTTTGGCCCTTAGACTAGACACCATGTTTCACGTACACCAAACACTGCATGTCATCAGAAACACACCATCCCCACCGTGAAGCAAGGTGGTGGCAGCATCATTAGAATCACACCATCCTCACCGTGAAGCAAGGTGGTGGCAGCATCATCAGAATCACACATCTCCAAGGTGGTGGCAGCATCATCAGAATCACACCATCCTCACCGTGAAGCAAGGTGGTGGCAGCATCATCAGAATCACACCATCCTCACCGTGAAGCAAGGTGGTGGCAGCATCATCAGAATCACACCATCCCCACCGTGAAACAAGGTGGTGGCAGCATCATTAGAATCACACCATCCTCAAGGTGGTGGCAGCATCATGCTGTGGGGATGTTTCCCTGCAGTAGGCCCTGGAAGGCTTGTGAAGGTGGAATCAATGCAAAAACTTATAGGGAAATCCTGGAGGAAAACCTGACATAGTCTGCAAGAGAACTGTGATTTGTTTTCCGGCAAGACTATGACAACCAACAACAGTCAAAGCTACACACTGGAGTGTTCTGGAGTGGTAAGATCACCAGACCTCAATCTTAATTGGGAATTGTTGGTTGGACTTGAAAAACATGTCCATGTTATTCACCTTGATGTTATGGATGTTATGTTATGAATGTTCTTTTATTGAAATCCCATCCCATCCAATGAAATCCAACAGAGATAAATTGTGGGAGGGAGTTGAAGACAGATAAAGAAACGGAGATCTGTTTACGCAAATGCTTTTGGCATCAACAAAATACTTTTGTCATATCAAGGGTCAACCAGAGACAGTGGAAGAGAGAAGAGAGAGAGAGGAGAGGAAAATTATAACCAGAAAGGAAACAGAAGAAAAGAAGTGTCAATCAGGAAGAGAAATAAAATGAGAGTGAGAGGGAGGCATCTCTGGGTCTTCTGAGACAAAGCAAACATGACTTGGTCAGAGCTGAACTGGTGCGCCAGCTTTGGCAGATCATACGCTTTTCATTCAAATAGATTGAAGAGGGGGGGGGGGCAGCGTGAACCTCTATTCTTTGGGGATCTCTCTTTCTTTGTGCATTTTTTCTTTTCTCTTATGAGATTGTAATGAGGCTTAGTATGTGTGAATGTTTCCAGAGACCTGCAGTGATTAGGGACTCAGAAGAGGCTATTCATTGACACAGCACCGCCACTGCCAGTGGTCTATATATAGCGTAGATGCTGGCTACCACCCAAATGAGATAACCACTTGGATAGCTGGAGGACCGTGGGGATCATTGAGGAGGCTCAGGAGTGTGAGATGGTGAGCATTTCATTTCAGCCCCCCTTTGTGGTATTCTGACACATCTCCAAAATGTACACGTGTGTCCAATAGGAGTCAGGGACGAAGGGTGCATGTCACTCTTAGTCGGCTTGGAAAAAAGACTGACGGCCAAATTAGTGCTGATGAGAATGATTTATCAGTAGAGGTGAGGGGGTATGAGGTAATGTTCGCTGTAATGAGGTCTTTCGTTTAGGTAGTACCATGCACACGCATATGTCTGTGTGTGTGTGCGTGTGTTGTGTGCGTGTGTGTGTGTTGTAATAAACAACTGTATGTAACAATAGCTGTCTGACTCATACATGAACCATGACCATTTATACAAGTCATATGTAAGAAAGATATTTCAGAGTTTTGTGTGAATACTCCTCTAAATGAGTCTCTGTGAAACTCGACCATAGCAGGCCCCTTAAGAGGCAGTGGCATTTCATAGAGATGTCAGGTGATTATCTGTTCCACACAAAGTATAACCCCAACCCCTCAGAAGGACTGTGGAAGCCACCTGTCTGCACACTGTAAAAAAAGGAATAACTGAATTTTGCTCAGCATGGAATAGAAGTCTTCCTGTCTTGCAGCCGTTGTTGCCATGGTGAGAAGACATGACGGGCTCACCCCCACTGAGACGGACGGGAGAAATTACAGGGGGACCACTTCTGCTTCTGTGGACGCACACACACAGCCTCAAGAGGTTGAGTATGGGTGGGTGGCCTACGGCAGAATGTGCATCACTATGAGCTTGCACACCCTTACTGCTACAGAACTGGAACTATAGTTAGTGCACTATTGGTACAGAACTGGAACTATAGTTAGTGCACTATTGGTACAGAACTGGAACTATAGTTAGTGCACTATTGGTACAGAACTGGAACTATAGTTAGCGCACTATTGGTACAGAACTGGAACTATAGTTAGCACACTATTGGTACAGAACTGGAACTGTAGTTAGCACACTATTGGTACAGAACTGGAACTGTAGTTAGCGCACTATTGGTACAGAACTATAGATTCAGTATCAGTAGTTTGAATATTATCAGTCCGGAATGTTTCTTCTACTGTTGCCATGGATGGGATTTCCTTAGATTTCTTTCCATATGGAACATGGTGTTTGTGTGAGTGGAGAGGGTCAATAGGATGGGTGTCTGCGCACATCAATCATGTTAAACGTACTGACTATAATCACATGGAATTGGGTAAGAACGGGAATCAAACCCAAGATAGCAGTGCTATCCACTGCTCTAGTCATAATAGGATGCGTTTTAGAAATGAACTATTGACAAAGACCCGTGCCAATAGTGCCAATCTTATCGCCACGGAATTCCGTAGCAATAGTCACTTCATTCTCACATACACACACACACCTCCGGACACATAATGGATGTTCTCTTTCTCACATACACAAATACACTGAAAAGAGTGTATAGAATGCATACATACATACACTGATTGACTGAAAAGAGTGTATAGAATGCATACATACATATACACTGATGCGTGTGTGAGTCTTTGTTTGTAAAGACCAGCAGCAGTCCATTAATAACAAAACTGCCACTGATTACAGCAGATAACTCACAACATAAATTGAATGAATTAGCTGAATCCATTTGTTTTCCGAGGAAAGTCATCAATACAATTCCATGATGAAATATGTCAAATATCAGTTACAGTGTGTGTGTGTGTGTGTGTGTGTGTGTGTGTGTGTGTGTGTGTGTGTGTGGAATGTATGTATACGTGGTGTGAGTCCAAGCTGGTGTGACTTAATGCTTAAAGCGAGAGCAGCTTCCCAAGATACATTCTGCACCTAGCCAGGCCGATGACTCATCCAGGGAAATGAGACTTCGTTTTCCAGTTATGAATTTATATGTGTGTGTGTGTGTGTCTCTGTGCTTCACATATCTCGTGTGTGTATGTATATGTGATGCATGTCTTGATGCTGTATGTGTATGTTTGTGGGTATGTGTATGTGTGTGTATGAGAGAGAGAGACAACCCCTCTGATGGGGATTCCATAAAATGATTGAGCCTTTTTCCCCCACTTCCAAATCAATGTAGGCTCCTGAGCAAAAAGGAAGGTGTCACTGTAATTGATACCCACACTATTAATAACGTCCCCTATACAGCGCCTGCATTGGCATGTCTTAGATGGATGGCAGGAACAGAGGGACAAAAACAGTAACATAATTAACCTATTAGTGCACCAACACTTCAGTGGTGTGTGTGTGTGTGTGTGTGCATGTGTGTGTGAAACCCCAATCAGTAGGTCTAAAAAATATGTGTGTACATTAGGGAAAGTAGACAGGACAGTCTTACCAGGGCTTCTTGCATTGTGTGTGTGTGTGTGTGTGTGTGTGCGTGTGTGAATCTGGGTGCCTGAGGGTGCTAGTGGCATCTCTAAGAGATTTTTTTGCTGTTCAAAGAAACAGAATCCTGTAGCCAGCCACCCACAGCCCAATCCACCCACCTCCCACCTGCCTGTCTGTCTATCTGAGCACTACCGATAAGAGAATGTCAGCAGGATGTGGGGATGTGAACATTAAAGGTTTCATTCCCATTTTACATTCCCAAAAACTGACTTATTTTCATGTTAATAATTCTGATAAGCACTTCTTAACTTCTGAAGCATGAGGAACTATGAGCATGAACATGTATGTAACAAGCTCTTCACAACACCTCCTGATCTCAACAGATACAATCCTGTACCAACATATTCAGGCAAAAGCAGTAGACACCAAGGATTTTGTTTCTATGGAAACTGCAGTTAGGTGTTCTAATCTAATAAATATTGTAAATGTAGATTACACAACCAATTGCCTCTCCCACTGGAACAGTCTAAACCTGTTGCCATGGAGACCTTCCGATGAACACTGGGGGCCTAGATCATGAGCTTTAAAAATAAATAAATAAATGCATGTATAATAAAAAAGACAAGAAATGTTTTCTTTTTATCTAGAATAGATCTGTAGAGTACCTTAGACATCCAGCAATACATTTAGTCCACTATGCATCTTTCAGTGCACTTACAAGCAGCATTGATCTGAAGTGAGTCTTTCAGATAACTAACCTCATTGTATCTCTCTTCTCAGGTCTGTTACCTATTCGATCCACCAGGTCTACATGCTAACTGGGGTAGATGCTTACGACCAGCTCTCAATAGAATGAGGTGAAATAATTCCCTCCTAAAATAGAAGCATTCTGTTCTTCCAGTATTCCACCCAGTGTAGTCTACTGCTTATTGCAAATAGCAACACAGACCCATAATAGGCCTGAGAAAGGACCAAGGGACATGAGAAGATTTGATGCAAGAAAAAGGGGAGGGAAATTGAGCATTTTTATTGTGTTATAATCATGTCATCTTACATTCTATAATCTTCACATTTTACTTCCCACTGCGGCCAATCATCTCACTGCCATATGTAAGTACTCATACCCTACAACAGGCGTCTCAAACTCAAATGACCTGGGGGCCGATGAGCGTCCAGTCTGGCCAGTAGGGGGCAGGCAAGTGCACATTTACAGTAACAGGCAAGCTGTTGTGTTTGTTGTCGTGACACCAAATACAAACTTTTTGGATCTGTTCGCTTGCCTATCACAATACAATAGATACCACTTTTGAGTGTGGCATATATACCATGTATGATAAGTGGTACAATGGTTAGTGTTATTGAATAGCAAGTAGTGACCTGGGTTCAATTCCTGGGCAATGCAAGATGGTCTTTGGATAAAGGTGTTTGTTATAGTTTTTGGGTCACTTTGTCTCATTGATAGCCCACGGCCCTCATTTATAAAATGTTGCGTAAAAGCCATCCTCCATTTGATCTGACATTTTCTGAAATGATCGTAAGTGTGATTCAGAGAAAACTAACGTACGCACAAAAAGACACGTGTACGCCAATCCTTCAGTTATAAATCACAAATGATTGTGGAATTGTGCGCAACTGAATCTCCGCCCTCAAAACGCCCCTACTTAATCTAATTAGCATATTCTCAATGCACAAACTGAGCGCATTCTCAATGCACAAACTCTCTGTGACAATGGCAAGCAAGAAAGAAACATGTAAAAAGAAGAATTATAGTGAGGCTGAAATCGATGTTCTGCTGATGGAAGAGCAGATGCGGGCCAAAACATTGTTCGAAAGCCTGTCTGGTGGCGTAATAGCAAAAGCAAAGTATGTGACATGGTAGTAGACACGTCTCCGAAGCACCTGCGGCACGAGCAGCACCAGAAGCCGCATCTGCGGCAGCAGCACCTGCTGCACCAGCATCGGGGCCTCGCCGGCCATCACCAGCTTCCTCTTTCACTCATCATGGTAGGGTATTATCCGAGGCCGTCCTTCAGACACAAAGGGACTTGAATGAGTCTGTTAGTGAGGTTGTTGCCGAACTCTGTCCGCTATTGAGGGTTCTTTGAACAAACGTGCCTAAATAAAACATTCTGAAGAAAATGTGAACATGGGTGCATTTATTCTTATCAACATTATTTACCGGTTGGTTTAGTTGGTGAATCAGCTCCCGTCTTCTCAGCGCAGTGATGTGCGTGTTCCAGCCAGCTGGGATGGGAGGGTGGTCATCTTGGTCCATGCACATTATGTCTTCTCCTAGCTCTATGCCATGGCTTAGACAGATGTTGTGTAGCACACAACAGGCTAGGATGATCTGGCAAACCTTTTCGGGGTCATACAGCAGTCTCCCTCCCGATGCACCCAAACATCGCCACCTTCCCTTCAGCATGCCTATGCTGCGCTCCACTACCGACCGCGCACGGGAATATCCCTCTATGTCCACAATTTATTAGATTTCCATACATTGCCCATAAACAGCAAAATGTGAAAGAGGATTTCCTGTGTAAAACAGGGTTCCCAATGGCTTCTCACCCCGATTGCTCACACTCAGACAGCCTAGGAAGCCCACTTCAATACAGCACATGCCTGTGTCACGCGAAAAACATCGGGCAAATTCAGCTTAATGATGGCTGGGATATATCCGACTGGTCTCCAATTTATCGTTGGAACGTTCCTGTAGCCAGGAACCCAAGAACAGACAAAACCTTAATCTGAACGGGTATGGCCTGGTTGCATCTGGTGCGTCTCTGTAGATGAGGGCCCATTTTGGCACAAAGCTCAACAGAGCCGTTCTTGGCAAGCGGTACCTGCTCATCAGCCATACATCATCCTGTGTCAAAAAGTCTGTGCGATCACGAAAAACGTCTCGGTTACTTACGTAACCTCGGTTCCTTAAGCAGGAACCAGATATAACAGAATGGTACATGACGTTAGTCATGGACCCAAATCGAAGCATTTATCCAATCACGCCTGAAAGGCCGTGATTCGTCTGCGCTTACTCCTTGGCCAGCCCCCTCAGGAGTCTATAAATTCATCAGCGCAGCACGAATATATCCTTGGAAAGAAAAACTGAGCAAGAAATATTAAACCAAGGTAACACTGTACACGCCAACTTTGTTATATCGGGTTCCTGCTTAAGGAACCGAGGTTACGTAGGTAACCGAGACGTTCCTTATCGCAGTTCACTGCGATATAACAGAATGGGACCCTATACATTCCCGCGTGATAATACAGTGGCAGCCAATCACACACACCAACTTTATTCAAGCCTTTGCCCTCCTAGAGGTTCATACGGCAGCTGGCGCTGAACATTTAACAGGGCAACCTTTAACATAGACGGCAGGGATCCGTGATCCCGCGCCCGTAGGAAACCACCTTGGGATGTTTCGTGTGCAACATAACACGTAGACACTAATGAACACACTCATCATTATATCGTTCTCAGGCCAGGGGATTCAGAGATCGCCCGCCTGCAGAACTCCATGTAGAAAACTAGGTTCAGCCACATCTAACATATAGAATCTAATGAAAGTGTGGCGAGAACTCCAGCTTGCAGCTTTGCAAATATCTTCCATTGAGACACCCTTTAGTAAGGCCCAGGAAGACGAGACCCCCCGCGTAGAGTGCGCATGCAACTTCTCCGGGGGATCTAAAGACAAGCTCTTATAAGACAACACGATAGCCTCTACTATCCAACGGGAGAGGCTCGGTTTTGATAGAGGTCTGCCTTTTGCACATGCACCAAAGCACACAAATAGCTGATCTGACTGTCTGAAAGCTCCAGTGCGCTCTACATAACAGCGGAGAGCGCGTACTGGACAGAGCTTATTCAAACGTTCCTCCTCTGCTGACGCAAAAGGAGGAGGCGAGAAAACTGCTAATTCAATCACCTGATTGCGGAATGGGGTTGCCACCACTTTAGGTGTGTAAGCAGCATTAGGTCGCATAACCACTCTGTCACCAGCAATCGAGAACTGAAGGCACGATGGGCTGACTGACAGGGCTTGCATGTCACCAACGCGCTTTGCTGACGTTAACGCCAGTAGCAGCGCGGTCTTTAAAGAGACAAACTTTATGTCCACCGTCTCCAGGGGCTCGAACGGAGGCCCTGTGAGAGCACGTAACACAACCAGCAGATCCCAAGAGGGTATGAGGTGCCTCTCTGGCACCCTCAGCCCTCTCACCCCCGCCATAAAGCGTGATGCTAGCGGGTGACTGCCAGGAGAACTGCCATTAATGCCTGCGTGGCAGGCTGAAATGGCTGCCAGGTACACCTTGAGAGTGGAAGCCGCCTTCCCCTCATCAAACAACTGCTGTAGGAATTCTAGTAGAACGCCCAGCGCGCAGTTAATGGGGTCATGCTGACGAGCAGCGCACCATCGTTCAAAACTGCGCCACTTCAGCATATACAGCGCCCGTGTCGACACCGCTCGGGCACTCTGTATCGGAGCCACCACCGCATCCGATAAGCCTGACGCTATGAGCCTGCACCTTTCAGGTGGGCTCCACCGCTCCCCCCTGTGTGGTCACCGGGTAGCTGTCACCATCAGGTAGCCGGAGGCTTGCCCTTGCCCCGCCCGCGGCGAGCGGCATGCTGCCACGGGGCGTGGGCTGCGCCCTGGGCTGGGCGCGCAGCTGGCTGCTGCTGGGCTGCAGGCTGAGCTGGCGGGCGGAAGGGGTGTCTCTGCCAGCCACGTCTGGTGGGCACCTTTGCTGGAGGGGCTGGCGAACGAAACCCGCTTCGCTTCTGGCCCTGTGTGGGCGTGGTGTGTCCCGATGAGGACTGCTCGCCCGAGCCGCTAGAGCGAGGCATCCAAGCCTGGAATACCTCCCTGCACTTTTGCTGCTCCTCGAACTTGGCAGCCATCGTATCGACTGCCTTGCCGAAGACGCCCCGGACACAGACCGGGGCGTCGAGGAGCGGTGCCTTCTCTCTGTCCGAGAGCTTGGACAGTGACAGCCACAGGGACCTCTGGGTAGCCACCGCGGTACCCATCACCCTCCCCAGGGCCTGAGAGGTGCACCGGGTGAGTCTGAGTAGGAGATCCGTCGCCCGACGGAGCTCCACCACCGACGGGTGATCTTCCCCCAACGACAAGGCTAGCTCTGTCAGGAGCTTTGCCTGGTAGCGCTGTAGCAGCGCCGCCGTGTTGGTTGTGCAGGCAGCCTGCCCTGCAGCCAAGTAGGCTTTCTCAGCCAGCGCCGCCTGGTGCCTGGCCACTCGCGTGGGCAGGAGGGGCTTCTGGCCGAGGCGCATCGTGGGGGAGGCGGGCGAGAGGCAGCCCGCTACTGCATCCTCGACCTGAGGGAAGGAGAGGTAGCCACTCTCACTAGCCCTGTCGAGGTGCATGTACGGGGCGAACCCCGGCACTGGGGCACGGCCCGAGTAGGGGGTCGCCCACGTCGCCTGCAGCTCTTCGTGGACCTCCTCAAAGAAGGGGAGGGCACTAGGAGCTGGTGTGGTGGGGCCAGCGTAGAACTCCCCGTCCAGCAGCGAGGACCGCACGCTGGGAGGGGGAGGGAGAGGGAGCCCGAGGCAGCTGGCTGCTCTCAGCGCAACCTCGTGGAGTTGCTGGCCCAGAGTCCGTGACGTGGCCGGGGGTGAGGCTACCCGCGGCCGAACATCCTGACTCGTCTGCATTGCTTCTGCGTCCGAGCTGTGCTCGTCGGAGTAGCCTAGCAGACTATCATCATCCAGTCCGAAGTCTAGCTCCAGTTCTGGTGACAGCTCCACCGTCTCGCGGCTGGCAGGTGGCGGCGACGGGGAGAGGCTCACGGGTGAAGCTGCGGCGGTAAAGCGGCTGCTTGCACACACGTTGCCTGAGGCTGAGGGCGCACTCGGTCCTACGAGGGTAATAACCCCGGATGGAGCCGGTGCAGCCCTCTCAGCGTCCACGCGTTCCCATAGCGCGAGGCTAGCTAGCGCAGATGCCACAGGCAGGGTCGACGCCTGAGAGCGCCGCCTCTGCGTGGGTCCTGCCGAGGCAGGCCACGCACCGACGGTGGCGGTCGCCTTTGACCCGCACATGCCCACAGTCGGGGTATTGCCTGGACATCTTTGTTCTGAAAGTAGAAGAAAGTATTAATACACAAGCACACTATTAGCAACGAACACGTTGTTAGCAATGCTAGCAGGCTAGTCAGAAACTTAGCCAGCTAGGCAGCTAGGATAGTGGCTACTACTTCCAAAATGTAGTTGAGTCAACGAATTTTGCAGCGCCCTGAGCTAGTGAGGGTAAAGAACCCGAATAATTCACCAACCCGTAGAGAGCAAAGCACACAAAACTCTTTGACTTTCAGTAGCGTAGAGGATTTACTCGGAGCTGGGGCTTCGTCTTGCAAAGTTTTTCAAAGAGGATATATTCGTGCTGCGCTGATGAATTTATAGACTCCTGAGGGGGCGGGCCCAGGAGTAAGCGGAGACGAATCGCGGCCTTTCAGGCGTGATTGGATAAATGCTTTGATTTGGGTCCATGACTGACGTCATGTACCATTCTGTTATATCGCAGTGAACTGCGATAAGGAACCCTTTCTCTCCTTATTGCGCAGTTGGCAATATCCTCTTACAACGCCAATGCAGCCATATCTCCTACTGAAAACTAAGCCACTATCAGACTTTTTATAGGCTATAGATTGAGCAAAAGGTTTTACACACGTTTTTGTCCTAAGGACAGTGCTGTGGACTGATGCAATTTAAATTATTCAAATTGTTTAATTGATTTTATTGAGCAAACATTAATTTGGCCTTTCACCATTAGTCCTAATGGTGACGGTGGTGGTGACGATGATGATGAAACTGCGTGTCGGCGCTCTGAGAGTTCGGGATTCCTGCAGTACTCCAGTATTGCCACAAGGAAATATACTTACGCAAAATAGAACCTAGAGATACGTACTTTTCCACGTCAAAGATGTTTTTTCTAAATCTGCACTTTGACGTGGATTTGATCGCAGAAACACTCCAAGATCAATTCTGTGCGTAAGTACGTTTTATAAATGATAGCCCATGACTTACATACACAGCAGTAATAGTGGGATAATTTCTTCATCGACAACTACATCTGTATTTTTCCTTCATACATGCACATTTCAAAGCAAATGCTGTACTGCACCACTTTTGTATAGTTGGTAACCAGGCTGCAAACAAACAAAACAAAGCAGAAAACTGAATAACCTTTCAGCAAAATGTATAGTCCTGCGGATATTATCGAAAAATAAATCCCAACGGGATGAACAGGACACACAGGACAGGTCTTGTTTCGTCCTGAAGGGATTTATTTTTCGATAATGACTGACGGACTAGACATTATTCCACTTATTATACGGTTACTTGCCAAAACGATAGAAGACATTCCTCCAAAATACCTCTTTTTAATTATTTTGTTGCCGTTTCATGATTTCTGCTAAGAAAAATTGTTCTTAAAAGCATGTGTGAATAAAAAAAATCGTAATTAGTTGTTTAATTTATTTAATTCACTGCTCATTAACAGTTACCCCAGTATCGTATCGTCCTTCTAGAGCGCAATATCAACTTTCGATATAACTAGGGATAGAGTGGGTTTTGGTTTCATTGCTCAAGAGACGAGCCATCGTGTCGTGCACTCCTCTCCATGCAATACACCTAATCTTCCCATAAAAAGGATGATAGCTCCTGGGGGTTTGTGCAGGATTTGAGACTCGTGAATGACGCAGTTACAACTAAGACAGCTGCAACAGGAACAGGGCCCCAATTTTAATAGTATGCAAATACAATGACAAAAAAGGCTTTTCTATTTCTTTCTATTTCGATTTCTTGTCCAACAGAAAGAAGGCAAGCTCGGCATCTAAATTGCTTGGTTACTTGTTCAGTCAGTTGCTTGGTTACCCTCTCTTTCTCTTCCTATCCTCTGACAACATCTTCCTCTGTTTCTCCATGGCCTCTGCCATGATATCCATACAGGGAATACTCTGCTAGCTTTGTCTTATTGCTAGCGCATGGGTCTAGGTGTTGTTGTGGTGGTCCCATAAAGCATTAAGTAGTTCTTGCGAGAGGTCTCGCACCCTGTATCCCAAAGTTACATTGCAATACCAGGTGTGCTGTGGCAGTGGCACAGACACCATTCTCCGTATTACAAGTCAGTTTACCACCAAAATTATTTTGAAGCTGTTATCTTAAGGTCAAATTGTTGCAAAATGTTACTTTTATGCTGTATATTTTAGTCTTGGAATCATGTATGTATTGTGTGCATATGCCGCATGTGTGCTAATATGTTTTATCCTGGCTTATTCATGAATTCATCTGCCTGCTTTTCTATGTCTCTACCTGGCCAGAAGATGGGTCCCCCTTATCAGTTGAGTTCTTCTCCTTCCTGTTAAAAGGGAGTTTTTCACCATCACCTAAGTGCTTGCTCTAGAGGGTTCAGGCTCCGGCCTCTTTAAAGCACTGTAACAATTGTTACTGGCGCTATATAGACAAAAAAAAAATTGAATTGAATTGAAAAGTTGGTCATCAATCATAACACTCAAGTTTCGTGCAGTTTTAATCGCCATCAGTGATGATGACCCGAGTTGAATCAGGGCAGTACTTGTACTCCATACCATTGCACTTTGTTCTACTTCTTAATCTTTTTTGTTTTGTTTATTGTATTCTTGTGTCCCTTATGGCACCAACAGGAGCAGCGCTCCAGATTTTGTGGTATGCAAAGCTAAACAATGACAATAAAAGCTTTCAGTTTCAATTTTTTATTCAATTTAGTAATTTAGCTGGGAATACCAGGAGCTCAGTTTTCAAAAGACTAAGCTGTGGTCCGTCATTCAAACTGAAATATCACTGATATCTAGGTGTGCTGAGCTATCAAAGATCCATCTTTGAGAACTAAACTTTGCCATTATTTTTACAAGAGTTTCCACTTACCCACTTACCATCCTGGACCTCCAATTCTCCCTCCATCTCTCTCCTGTCTCCCATTCCTCTTCTTTTTAAGGATTCAGTTGAAGGGTTCACGTCACGTCAGAGTACATCTCTCCCACTGACCCAATGCAGCACACCTGTGTGTTTCAATGAGGCGTACATGCATGGACTTTCATGGTGCTGATGCATGCTGGATAGTACTGTACATGTTCTTCAGCGCCAGGTCCAGTGTGGATCATCTCCAGACGTGAAAATAGCATTTACAGAAACCTTGCAACCTGCACTTTCAAATAAATACACTGGTCAATGAAATGATCATTTACAAAAGTTAATAGGAAATGAAAAAAACCTGCAACAATGCATATTTCTCAGTCACACTTCAAGTAGGACAGCACAAATACCCTCTTTTGACTTGATGGGCTATTCACATTGTAATGCCTTGATTTATTTTGAATCCTTGGGGAGCCAATTAACATCGACTGTAAACAAAACTCAAGCATAATTATTTCAAAGAAAATTTAGCATTTTGGAAGATGGTCAGGAAGATCCATAAAGTTAGTGGCAATGGAAAATAGCCTATATCAACAATCTGTTACAGTAGGTTAACATTTCTATTATATTCTATTTCTATTCATATTTCATAACGTTTCTATGAATATACCATTGAGTCAAAACGTTGAGCTCTCACCAATGAAGTATATAATACTGATTAGCCTTTAAAGATGGCGCCCACCAAAGTCTGGGACATATTCAATTTCTCATAATCCAGTCCATATAATGAAAAAGCAATCAAGGGTGATCCAATTGAGCGACTTTGACTGGGGCTATATCATTACGACCATATTCAATGTGGAATACCCAGCAACAGTGGTCTGAGGAGGGCCAAACCATGATCCGGCGATAGGTTGGTGAGTGCCCAAGCTCATCAAGACAGTAGTAGTGCGCCGGTTAATATGTAAGGGATAATGTAGTCCGGCGGTCATTATCGAAAAATAAATGACAGTGACTGAAATCGATTTATTTTCCGATCCTGCTTATTATACGGTTACATGCCAAAACTATAAAAGACATTCCTCCAAAACACCTCTTTTTAAGAATTTTGTTGCCGTTTCGTGACTCCTGCTTAGAAAAAATAGTTAACTTTAAAAATGCAGGTGATGCGTAAAAACCTATTCCTTGCTAACTTCAAATTACAATGAATTTCCATTGCGTTAACGGACTACGCGGAATGATGTGAAGGTGAGAATTAGAAAAACCCGTCATCAATGGCAGCGATCATCATTTTTTTTGCAGCAGCAGTCAATATAAAGAAACTTCAGACCTCCGAACGTTGGGGTAGCCCATTCAAATCAATTGAACTTTTTGCAACATTGCAAGGAGCTGTATAATACATATCAATGAAACTGTAATGGTAATAGTCTATTGTATCAAAAAAAGGAAAGTGGATTGATAACGACATCATCTTTTTGTAATTTTCCTGATCAGATATGCCTGTCATTTCCCTGCCATTGATACATTATTAATTTTAATATCAACATAAGCACAAGATTTGCACACGTTTGTTCTGGGCAGATAACATACTTCCATTTCTTGGCAGTACAATTGAGGGATTCCAATGCCAACCGCTACTTCCATCTAGTGGTGGATAGTGGTTGCAGCCCAGGAACAATTTACCATACAAACAATTCTACTCTTATAGTTTTGTAAAGTAATTCTGACAATTTGACAATCTGGTTGTGTCATAAACTTTGCACAAAAGGGCATGCACCACATCCATAATGTTAAGGAAAAACAAGTATCTGTTGAAAATGATGAAGCACTTAGTCTTATTGATTGATTATTGAAGTATAATTGATTTAAAAGTACTCTTGCTAACATGCAAATCTCTAAATGGCCTTGCCCCAACTGACCTCAAATAATGAATTGTCCCCTACTGCCCACATAGACCCCTTCGTTCCCAGGGCGGAGGTCTCCTTGTAATTCCAAGTATGAAAAAGCACAATAGATAGATAGATAGATAGATAAATGGATACTTTATTAATCCAGAGGGAAATTTAGGTCATAGAATGCAGAGCCTTCTGCTATCGAGCTCCCCCTCCTGTGGAATAATCTTCCTGTCTCCATCCAAGAAGCAGACACCCTTTCTATCTTTAAGTCTAGACTAAAACCATTCCTCTTTAGTGCATCCTATATACACCACTGCTGAGCTTTCAGTGTGCATGGATTTAGTCATGAGTTAAAGGTTTGTGAACACCCTCTCACTCCCTGGCTGTTGGGGGTGTGTGAGATAAGACTGGACAGGCTGTTTGGAGATGTCTGGCCCAGATAGGCTTGTTCTGCTCACGCTCACCTGCATCGCTCCTCCTTCTCATGTGGGAGGTCAGGGAGGTGACCTAAGCCCTTTATCTACCAGTGGCATGGACATAATATATCTTATTACAAATACGTTGTTCAGCAAGATCATTTATAAATCTATTGTCTAGTCTCCTGTAACTGTGATGGAGGTCAGGGGGTGGCCTATTGCTGGGCAGGGTTTTGACGCCTTAAAAGATTTGTTAAAGACAAATTTATGGCCAGCTCAATTGAATTTTATTTATATAGTGTGAAAATAATACAATTGTCTGAAGGAGCTTTACCGCTACTGTATTGTAAAAGCAGCTTCAGCATCCTATTTAAAATGATAGATTAGCCTGTTGTATAGCTACCAGTGGGTTTGCTTTCATGAGATTGGACCATAATGGCCTGCGGCTTTGTGAAACACTGAAATCTTGAAATTCTTGTGCTGGAACCTGTTTTGAGGTTTGGCAGCCATCTTTGATATCTGCTGGCCATTTGCATTACAGCTAAACATTGTGATAAATCTCATGGTAGGCATAGTAAAGCTTTGTGAAACCCTGAAAACTTTGAACCAGTTGTGCAGGAAAATGTGTCTTTCTACAGTCTTTTAGTGCTAAATGTGGTATTGGACTTTGTTGTGGACTTTGTTGAGTGTCATGAGTAGCCTGTGAAACTGAGAAATAAAGCTGAAACCAAGCACATTTGGAAAGGCATACTTCAATCTCACTTATGCTATATATGGAACACAAATGGCTCAAAAGTTTCTAAAAAAAAAAAGACATTAATCGTTGTCATCACTATCAGCCTTATTGTTATTATCAACAACAGCTAGCTTTTTATGTGGGTTTAAAATTAAGCAAAGTTAGAAATCTATTTTAGCATATCAGGGCCAGATCTGTCAGAAAAAAGCTCCTATCTTCAAGTCTAGGCTGTAAAGCTCTGTCACATGATGCAGTCAATGATCCTGGCGAAAGGATGTTGATATTTGAGCTCAACAGCCAATCAAACTACCCCCCTCTACTTCTGAGTTTTTGGAGCACACACACTGAACCGACAGCTAGAGGACCGTGAGGAGCAATTTGATAAATTTGACAACAAGTGTATTGGATTAGAGTAATGGATTGCACCTTTAATGTGCACTGTGCTGTCCATTAGTTATAACCTCTCACACCTCTCGTTTATCTGATGGTGAGACTGGCTTCACCTTTAATGTGCAGTGTGCTGTCCATTAGTTATAACCTCTCACACCTCTCGTTTATCTGATGGTGAGACTGGCTTTCTTGCTTCCATTGACTCTCACACTTCCTGCCTTCACACAGTTAGAACCCATTGGACTCATGATAACTGATCGATTCAAATTATATTTGGTTCTTATTTATCATTCACCAGTTGACTGGACAGTTTTGTGGATTAGCTGGACATTCTCCTGTCTTAAAATCCAATGATTGATTGTCCACAACTAATCCTCGATGACATGATTATTCATTTGGAAAAGAATTCAGCAAACTTATAGCCCCTACTTACCTTGTTTAATGTTAAATTAGTTTGTAGCCCTCCTGTTCATAACGCTGATAAGGAACTGGACTTCATTTCTATTGCATAGCTCTATCACAGAAAAAGTAATGCTTGATCCTCTAGTCTACATGAATCAGACCATTACTTTATAAACCTCACCATCTACCGGAACATTCTATTGTTCCTCCTCTAGCCTCATTTTGGCATAGTCTCTGAAGTTCTCTCCTGGAGTCTCTGAAGTTATCTCCTGGAGCCGTCGGAGTTCTCTCCTGGACCCTTTGGAGTTCTCTCCTGGAGTCTTTGGAGTTCTCTCCTGGAGCCGTCGGAGTTCTGGAGTCTTTGGAGTTCTCTCCTGGAGCCTTTGGAGTTCTCTACTGGAGCCTCTGGAGTTCTCTCCTGGAGCCTTTGGAGTTCTGGAGCCTTTGGAGTTCTCTCCTGGAGCCTTTGGAGTTCTGGAGCCTTTGGAGTTCTCTTCTGGAGCCTTTGGAGTTCTCTTCTGGAGCCGTTGGAGTTCTCTCCTGGAGCCTTTGGAGTTCTCTCCTGGAGCCTTTGGACCCTTTGGAGTTCTCTCCTGGAGCCTTTGGAGTTCTCTCCTGGAGCCGTTGGAGTTCTCTACTGGAGCCGTTGGAGTTCTCCTCCTTGGTTGTATTCACTCTTCTTCCTCGTAGAACATTCTACTCACTACATGTTGATGATACTAGTGACCCCGGGGGCTAATCCTAATCAAGGGCCCACCGACAAATATTTACACAATTTTTTCAGGCTGTCAGGGAAATGTTTCATTTCGGAACTACAGGGAAATGACTATACCACCCCTTAACTCAATACAACACAACACAACACACACATGGACTCTATCAGCATTCGTGGCATGTAATACTCAATAATCCTATTAATATGAGTTGAGTACATGACCACCACCATTAAGAAAGGCAGGTATGACTATTCAGTAAACATTCATGCTGTTTTTGTAAAAACAATGATATCTAACTTGAGACCGACCACAAAACCAAGGCAAAACATACAGAAAACTTTTTTTTCTTTTCACTAGGACAATGAAATGCTACAGTACATAGCATACAATAAATACTATTCCACGATATACACACACATGTTATGTTGCAGCAGCATTCACTCCATGGCAATTAAGCTACACAAATTGTGAGCAAAGAGATTAGAAAAATCGTTTCAAACACTGCCCTTGCAATTTACACATTTTATAACTCTATTGTTCTATCAAGCTAATTAGATGAGTAGACTGACTTTTGATGTCCATATGGTAACTAGCCAGCCCAGTAAACAACCTTTGTTGATGTGGTAAATACATTTAAATAAAGCCAAATCACTTACAGACAGTTAGCTCCAAACTAGGTGATCTGGATGTCTGTTAGATGTTCCACAGACATTGCTGCTGAAGCTTTGGGGCTAGAATAGTGGGGATTTCTTTCTTTCAATTCCTCATTTCATGTTTTTTAGAGTTGACCACTCTTTTTGTGTACCAACTAGTGCATTGTGTGGACGTTTAATTCAAGAATACAGCCATATATATCGATCTCATAAAGTAATCCTTCTGAATGTTCTTCTGAATTTAGTGCAATAGGCGCAACAAAGTGTTAAAACCTTACCCTCAGCTGTTCTTGTCCTCCCCCCCGATGACTCCATTTCAGCTTGAGTTCAGTTTTTTACTGCCTTTCCATCTCGTCTTCACTTCATCCATTTCTCTACATCTATCTGCTACAACTTTAATTTTGTTTGTTACAGCTGCCAAAATAGACCTTGTAGTGTGTGTAGAATTATGGTCTTGTAATGGTCTTTATGTTTGATGATTTCAGATGATGAATCTATTTTCTGATCGCTAACATTTAGTTTCCTTTTTCTGTTGGATAGTGGTTCCATGTTGCAATTCCATTAAGCTTTTATACCCTCTGGGCAGCGCAAATGATGGTTAAAGGGTGGTGAATTATTTGACATGTTTGGATTATGTGATCAACCACAATTTGACTACATTCAACAAAAGAAACAGCGTGCACTTCCTGCTGACCGGGTAAGTACGTACTTTTTTAAACTCCTTAGTCCATTGCACTGTTGCACTGTTTGTTTGTTTGTATTGTATTGTATTGTATTGTATTGTATTGTGTTGTATATTTTGTGTAAGCACACTGAGAGTCACTTTACCAAGTCAAATTCCTTGTTTGTGCAAACTTACTTGGCCAATAAAACCTGATTCTGATTCTGATTCTGAAGTCGCTGTTTGTACTGTGCTCTCAGGACATACAGTGTAGGATGATACAGTAAGCCCTTTCACCTGGCCTATACAAGCCCTCGGTGAACATCAGTCAAGCCCTGTGTTAGCATTGATGACTAATGAGTCTGTTTATGTTGAATAAAAATAGCGCCAAGGTTAACAATAAAGAAAATACTTTACAAATTCACCCATCTCGATAATTAGTTTCTTTAAAATGGGTTCTTATAAGGTTTTTTTTCATCACCTTTAAGCTTGCTTGCAATACTGTTTTAAGGCCCTGGCTGCAATACAGCACCACAACTCTTTTGGCACTATATAAATGAATAAAAAACTGACATAAATAAAATTGAATGGGAAACATAGCAAGCAAGGTGTCAGGAGGACAGCACAATAAACTTGCTGTTTGCAGCATTGTTCATTCTGTTGTCTTACTGTAAGAGTAGCCTTAATTACAACAGGTAGCGTTCAGTGTTCATTCTGTTGTCTTACTCTAAGAGTAGCCTTAAATACAACAGGTAGCTTTCAGTGTTCATTCTGTTGTCTTACTCTAAGAGAAGCCTTAAATACAACAGGTAGCGTTCAGTGTTCATTCTGTTGTCTTACTCTAAGAGAAGCCTTAAATACAACAGGTAGCGTTCAGTGTCTTCCTGTCACTATTTGTGGAGCTCAGACACACATGTTGCACCCATGTTGCACCCATGTTGATTTCACAACCATAGAAAAATAAAGCATCCTGTTTAAAAAAAAAAAAGATCATACAATAGTACAATATTTTATACAATAAGATCTTACAGCAGTCCGACTATGGCTTAATACACACGGATAAGGAAAGTGGTGTCAGACCACTGCATTAAAAACATGCTGGCACTTTCAATCAATCAGCTGCCCATACTTGTCTGGTAAACTCATGCACTGCAATGGAAAAAGTAAATGTAACTCTATCTTTGTCTATGTGTCACAAGCAAATAAATGTTATATTAAATCTCCCAGTGAAGGTTTTGTTTGAGGAGAGGAATAGATTGCTCTTAATAGAAGGGATTATGTCTGTACATTAATAAAGAAGAGATTATGTCTGTACATTAATAAAGTACTGTGCCTTTGACCAGATGGTGAGACCAATGCATTGCATTTACTCATCAGAATAAAACAAACAAACCACATGGTCTGTCACCGCATAAGAAGATCTTTTTGTTCGTCCTTGATACCGACTTTGGCTTTTATAATTTCCTTTCACTTCAGTTTAATCTGTGTCATTCCATGGCTGTTTTCCCACCGTGTGAATACATCTAAAACACTGTCCCTTTTGTGGACTGCCCACTGGAGTATTAGTTTTGCTTTCACCGCTGAGTGTCAGAAGGAACATTAGGTATTAGAGGGATACTTTGCCTGTAGAACCCTCTCAGTCCATATCTCCTGAAAATACCTATATTAGTGTATGTCTGAAAACTAGAGTTGCACCTTGGAGACATGCATGTTTTTGGTATGATCAGAAATAAACAACATTCCAACAAAGTGCTCATCAGAAATGACCATGTCCAGAATATTTAACCTAAGTAGCTTCATCCATGCCTCTTGTGGTTCTTACACCCTGTTGCTGCTACTTTGAGGGACTGGAACTCTTTTTGTGGGAGTGTTTCTGCGCAATACCATAGGGCACATGTGCTGCAATGGTGCCCATTTCTGCTGCCCCCTCCACATGGAACATTTGGTCATCAAAGTAGATGTGTGGCCGTATCTTCTCCAGCATGGGGCCCTTTGGTGCTCCAGCCAGGAACAGTGCTTCATCAGTCTCCAGGCCCCAGGCTCGGAGGGTCTTCAGGGCACGGATCCCAGAGCTGGCCGCAGATCGTGCTGTCACCAAGTAGGTGCGGATGGGGCAGTTCAGACGATGACCCTTTGCATAGAACTTCTTCTGGAGCTTTCCTAGAAGTTCCAGGAAACCCTTCAGCGGACCCTGAAAGAGACAGAGAAGGTGGCTGGATTTCCCCCAAAAAAATCTCTTCTTTTGGTATTCAGAGTAACATTGGAACAACTTGTCTGTGACATCATTTTTGTACATTCAACTGGTAAACAAATTCTCACTAGCGTAAACCCAAATGTAAACCCTGTAGTTGATGACAGGAGTTTGTAACAACACGTAGAGCAAACGTTTGTTTTAAAATTGAATTTTCATACTGTTGTGATTTTATGATCAGGTTTAAAAATCAAATTGCAATTAAGTGTCAGGCACATTGTGTGAAATGAGAGCTGACAGAATGTTCCTCATACTTACATGATCTAGAAGCGTATTCTCATTTTCCCGCTCATGCTCAAAGAACTTGTCTAGCCCGTGAGCTTTAAAAATGCGTTCGGACTCATCTGAGAAGAGAACTGCATCTCCATCAAACGCGACCCTCAGCTGTGTCTCCGACACCTCCGTCTGCTTCTCTGACATAAACATGGTGGCAGCTGCGATGCCTTGAACAATAAACACAAAAATACATAAATGACAAGTTCTGCTTTTTCAATTGCTTGGCACATTTCTCATTGAGAATCAATATTCTCAAAACCTCTAGTTAGTAGTATGCACAATTGTTAGCTGCTACCTAAATGATCAGTTCTGTACATTTTGTTGATTAAAGTAAACTTTTAGTCTAAACCTGGAAACAATGGAACGGATTTCATGCCACCTTGAAATGTAAACAAAACTTCGGGATAACAGGAAAAACAATAACCACAACGTTATAGAATAGGTACCAGCCTCACACAAACAATATGTAATCTTACTAGATGTACCTAACTAATGAACTAAAGGGGAGGGAGTGTGTTTGTGTGTGTGTGTGTGTGTGTGTGTGTGAGCGAGAGTGAGAGTATGTGTGTGTGTGTGTGTATGTGTGTGTGTGAGCGAGAGTGAGAGTATGTGTGTGTTCGAGCATGAAGGCTCAAGTGTGCACTGTAGGGTGCGCGCCAGAGTAACGGGTGTGTATTTCTTTGTTTAGTCTCCATAATAACGCGTGCACGACAAAGAAACTAGCCTATATGAAGCGCGAGGAACAAGTCGCTCCTTTTGTAGTGCTTGCAGAGTTCATGGGTCTTTGCAATAACCTGCTCTGCTCGTTCCCGTTGTAATGTTAGCTGGCAGACTTTCTGTTGCAGCTGCTCGTCCACCCTATCATTTCATTTGGGACCCGTAGGCCAACTGTCAGGATTTACTTTAAGGTTTTTCTTCTCTTTGACCGAAGGTGGACACCAAAAACGAACATATTTTCTTTCTTGTAAAAGAAGCTAATCTTATTAGCTCATGCTTTGTAAACTGTGGTTTTGTGCACTTTCATTGTAGATCTATTTGCATAATTATAAGCAGATTTACTTCTTAAAGACTTGGTTTCCTCATTTTCTTTTCTAAGGTTACATTGTGCTGTTGACTCACAGAATAAGTTTTGTGGTGCCCCAAGCTGCGTTTGGGTCCCACTTAGTTTAAACACGGGTGAATTCCCTTACCAGGCCTATACAAGGCAGACTTTAGGACCCTGGGGAGGTGTTCTGGGGACTAGGCAGGTCGGGCTTTCCCTAATTGAAAGCTCACCTGCAGATTGTTCGACTAGTTGCTGATCAGTGGCAATCTAGTCAAACAAAAGGGTTTAAAGAGCCAGTAAGAAGGACTGAAGAGAGAGAGACAGAGGGGAAGGTGCCGGTAGCACTGGGTGCAAGCCGGAGGGTTTACCCCATTTTCTGTTTGTTTGACTACCTTTGTTGTAAGTTTGAAGCCTTAATAAAGAACCTGCCTTTGAGGAATTCCCTTGTTGCAGGTAATTAGTAATTGTATCGAAATACATTTTTAAAGTAACTCTACCAACCCTGGGTCAGGGGGCATAGTTCAGGTGACCTCAGGGTTAGGGTTAGGATTAGGGTACAGTTGCGGTGATTGATTGGATGAGAGATGGTGACTGTTCGCCAAGTTCCTGATTAAATCACACAATGAACGAATTCCAGGTGTACCAACAATGTATTGTTTTACAATGTGCAACATGTAGAAACCGTTGAAATACAATGGACAAGAGTTATTGCTTTTCATTGTGTGATGTGAAGAGAACGTGCCGCCATTTCATTGCATGCATCTGGTTCAACTACCATACGAAAAATTACACACAATTTAATGATGAAATCGTGCAATACCTCTTTGCTTTTCTCCTAATGTACAATCAACTAATTTTCTTTTTCGAAAAGTACATACTGTGAAATCGTGCCACCGGAAAATCTAATCACTATCCAATCACAGTCCTCAAATAAGAGGCATGGTTTAGGTCGCCAAGCATGTAGTAGCCGTACATATGCTCCTCCTTATCTGCATATATATATACATGCCCAGCTCATCTTACAGACGTACTATAGACCAACTCCCTAATACACGGACACAACTCACACAGAGACTCACCCTCAGCCAGAGCCTCCTTCACCTTTTCAGCATCTGCCGACAGATACAGGTTGGTCTGCCATGCCTTCAGGTAGCCAATGGGATTGGTGCCCCCCGTCATGCAGAAGCGTTCAATGAACAGGTCTGAGAGAGAGAGAGAGAGAGAGAGAGAGGACGAGAGAGAGTGAGAGAGAGAGAGAGAGAGAGGACGAGAGAGAGAGAGAGAGAGAGGACGAGAGAGAGAGTCAACACCCCAAGTTAAATACATTTATAGCGCACATTTAAAAACAACCTGTGGTCAACCTGTGGTGCTTTATATACAAAAAAGAAACAAACTATGGAACATCAAAAACACACTCAAAGTGAGGAGAAATAATGAAGTGAATAAATAAATAAAAACAAGTACACAACTACAAGGCCAATGAACAAAAGTGTTATTTTTGAACCTAGATTTCACACATTCATCTCAGCTGTGCACATGTGCAAGGAAGACTGTTCTCTAATTTGAGCTCTGCTCTGGAAAAGGCAGTCTTCTGTACGCCTAAGGTGACTATAAGGGACTTTAATTCAATTCAATTCAATTTTCTTGATCAATATAGTGCCAATTCATTGCACATTGCACACTAAGGTGACAGTGGCAAGGAAAGGGTTCCTTTTTAACAGGAAGAAATCTCAGCAAAACCCAGCTCATTAGGGGGGACCCATCTGCTTGGGGCCGGCCGGGTAGAGAGACATAAAAGGGGCGGTGGAGGGCAGAAGGGAAGGGGGAGGAAGCAGGTCAATTCATACATGCATCAGGATAAAACATATTAGCAAACATGTGGTATATATACACTCAAGGATACATACAAGATCGACAGTGGATACAAATGTATAGGTTAAAAAGTATTGGTTATAGAACAGTTTGGTGGGTATACAGTATGCTTATAAGGTTGCTATAATATGGGTAAGCAGAACTCTGAAACAGAAAACTGTCAATGTCAATGATGGCGTTCATTTCTATTATGGGTGAATAGGCTGGCACACAATATGTATACAAGCTCTTCATAAGCAGAGTAGAAAGTGCACAGCAGCACCCCGGGATTACAAACCCAGATTAGGGGACGGGAAGAACCTGGGATACGAACCCTGGTCACCTTAGCCATCCAGAGAGAATGTGACCTGTACTCTGGGAATCAAAAGGGTCTTGGTTGGCAGTAGGGCATAATTCATTCCTTGATAATATGCTAGGTAATTTGGAGTTTTGTAAGTTAGGAGTACTTTTAAGTCTACTTTTCACAGAGCCAGTGTAGTGTAGCAAGTACAAGTGAGATATGTTCATATTTTATAGTCAGCAGCAGCCTTTAGTTGGAGGCTCTTTAGTGAGTTGTTGCTACACCTGGATAGGAGAGCATTAAAATAGTGTAGTTGCAAACTAATAAATGCGTGGATTTGTTTATCTGCATCTTGAAGGGATAGGGTTTTTCTGATTTTAGAAATTATGTCTTTGAGATCTGTTTTATGTGTGAGTCGAATGAGAGGCCTTGGTCAGTAATTACACCATATTTGACACTTGTGTTGGATGTCAATGAGATGCCATCAAGTGTGAGAAAATAGCTGGACAGTGACATTATTCAGAAGGCTAACACGATTCTTTTTTATTTAGCTAGCTAGGTAAAAGTGAGGCTCATTAAAACAGGCACCCTCAACCCTAATGCATGCTGCTCCATCGTGGATCGCCTACCTAGGTGTCAGGGGCAACAAACCAGCCTGGCTATTTCAAAAAATTGTGATCCACAGTGCAGTGATTTTGAGTTAAATAAAATAAATTGCAAATAATGTAGATCATAGGGACTGATATTCACGTATCTTATGCGCAATAGGGATACACCTGCTTTTAAAACTGCAATAGGGATACACCTGCTTTTAAAAAGCACACATTTTTTACCACAAAACAGACGTGTTGTTCCCTGCAGTTTTCATACATACAACAGAATATGTAATCAATCACTCCTTGCGCTTCTAATTCTAATTTTCCCAAAACCTCCCACTTTTCCCACGACCCTCCAATGAATCCATATGCAAGTCAGAAGAGTGCAACTTGTCAACGCTTATATCATTTCATGTCAACGCTTATATCATTTCATGACAAACTGAGGTAACAGCTTGCTGCATCAACAGAAAGATAAAAGCTTTTCCATTTTTGAAAAGGCTAAGCATAATTCCCATTTCATTTAAATGTATGTATCTACTTAAAAATTATTTTATTTCATTTTATCCAAATTGACACACAAGTGAGGCATATTACAACCAATCCAATTGCCGTCAACACATTTGCAACATAATGCAAATGTCACCATGGTCACAAGGTAAATTAAAAGTGTATGAGTGGGATAGGATGTCTAAAGCTAATAGCCCATATAGATCACCTGTGAATATGAAGGAATAAAAAAAAAAACATTTGTAATTACAAATTACATTTTGCAAATACATACACCACTTTTCATCAGGCTACCATGTGACTTTAGCAGCATGACAGAACAATATACACCGACACACTAGGTGGCAGCATATGATTTTGAAGCTAAAGCCGAATTATCTGCAAACAACAACACACGATACATTTGTTTTCACAGATTACATAATAATGAAAGTTCTTATGGTTAATCCTAAACTGTCAGTATGTGAACTCCTCAGACCTGTGTTTTAAAGACTGGCTGGAAATGAATAAAGAAATAAGAAAAGCTTTCATTTGAACTCCAAGCACAACAATCTGACTGCTAGGCTTTCAGCAGGATGTTGTTGCAGGTCAATACGTTCATTTGAGCTAACAGTCTCTGTTTAGCCATTCACTCCCATTAGCCATTTGTGAACTGAGCTCCAAGCTGATCCAATTGCCTTCCATACAAACTGGATCAATGCTCATCAGCAGCACCCCTGGCCAAACTGGAATAAAACACAATGTTTCACACACACACACACACACACACACACACACACACACACACACACCTGCACTTGTGCCAACTCTCACTTGGTTAATAATGTGTGTTTCTAGACCATGGTGAATGAAGAGAATAGCAGCTGACAGTGCCAGGCTAAAGACATTTGTGGTGGGCAAGAGGGATTCAGATTCAATTAAGTTTAATTGTACTCTCTAAAGCCCCATTAACAGTTGTTGTTTATCTGACAAGACTACAGCAGAATTAATGTCAAAACTACCAGCCGCACTTGCCTCAGCTCTTACTCCTGGCACTGAAAGTGGCGTATGTAATATCCCCACCTCATATCGACCTACTAACAGATGGCTCATATGTGTACTTCACTCAACCATTGACAAAATAAGAAAACAAAAAAAGACTTGCCCCATGGTACACTGACCAGACTCGTACACATAAACTTAAATTACACAGTAACTAGAAAAAAAACGGTACTCCACCAAACTTGAGGTATTCAACCTGGCGTGGAAGCAGGGATGGATTACCGAACGGGCCTACCGGGCCCAGGCCCAGGGGCCCATGAGCTCAGGGGGCCACTAAGCCAGAGCCTCTGCGTGAAGTCGCTGTTATGTATCTCTTATTTGTGGTTGAAAGAGGTGAATTTTGTTAATTTGCTGTTGGCTTTAATTGAGTGTACCTGCGCTGTGTTAGAAAATGTGTATGTGCGCTGTAAATCAGGTGAAGGTACAGGTGAATTTAGTTATTGTGCTGTTGAAAAAAAATGTCATTACATTTAAGTAATGTCTTGCGAGCGCACATTTTTTTTCCAAAATCAGCGTACTATTCTTCACTGATTGAAAAATAATAAAAAAAACAACCTGTGAGGGACCAATGTAGCAACCCCACGTGCTGGGATGTGGGCTAAGTTGGGGAAAAGGTGCAGGTGATGGTTGTTTTATTATATATTATATTATAAAACATAAT